>NC_143088.1:1807500-2107500 GCF_061535455.1 Colias philodice | reverse complement strand
TTGTCCTTTTTCTATAATAATGCTATGTACCTACTGATAGCTCTCAAATTGAGAGCTATCAGTAGGAGGTATCAGTAGGTTGAGTCTCAATAAATAATAGATAATAAATAAATATTACAAAAATAAATACCTATTTATAAATAGGCAGGTAATATTTTTAGCCGGTAACCCTGATAATAATATTTTTAGCCTGACCCTTTTTTCAGTCAGATTAGTGGGACTTGTTACTTCTTATAACTTTGGATATTTGCTTTGCCAAAAAAGTCCCATATAAATTGTTACATCTGTTCAGAAACTAACTAACTAGAACCAGCAAACTGACAGACAAACATTTAAACAAATAAATAATAATATGCACATTGATTTTATTTTCATTTGTATAGTCACGTGTGGCATTTACCTAACATTAATTTTCTTTTACAGAGATAAGTATTAAATTTCTAGAAACGTTACAAATTCTTTAGCACGTTTAATTTTATTGCATTATTTATTGCTGTGTAAAATCAGTTTAAATGCTTTTTTTTTTTTTTTTTTTTTTTTTATCGCTTAAGCAGGCACACGAGCTGGCGGGTCACCTGATGGAAAGTGATGCCCGCCGCCCATAAGCATTCGCGATGTTAGGGCCACCGCGAATGTGTTGCCGGCCTTTGAGGTGTAAATATGCCCTTTTTTTGAAGGTCTCCATTATTGCTAAACAACATATCGCGAAAAATATCTTCTTTGTTGACGCTAACATACCTATATACAATTAAAAATATTTTAAATATAATACCTACCTAGAAATACTTCACATTATTAATAGATTCTCAAAAAACGTAAGTACTTAATCGTAAAAACATACTATCTATCTATGTATTTTCTATCAGAAAAGACATAGATATAAATCACAATCACATACATCCATACTAATATTATAAATGCGAAAGTAACTCTGTCTGTCTGTCTGTTACTCAATCACGCCTAAACTACTGAACCAATTTTCATGAAATTTGGTATGAAGATATTTTGATACCCGAGAAAGGACATAGGCTACTTTATATCCCGGGAAAATGACGCAATCCCGGAAATCCCACGGGAACGGGAACTTTGCGGGTTTTTCTTTTACTGACTAGTTACATACCTACTTTAAAAAAAGCTGGGCGGTATTAGGAATGTTTTTATAATTAAATAATAATTTAATAATAAAAAGCGCAACTTATAAACAACAATTTCACGCATCAAAATAACATAAACCTACCTACACATTTGATAACGGATTTAAACGATTCTATGGATTTGTTATTTCGAAAAATCTAGACCATCAACCTCATTAACCGTACATTATTTATAAATAAATGGAATACATTGTAAAAATAACGCTTTTATTATTCCGAATTGTTTTCTCTTTAAAGTTCTAGGTACTTTATAAATTTTTAAGAAACAATAACTTTAACAAACTATATAAGTTTTGACGACAATTCATAATATGATATGTTATCTATCTCCGAATAATAATTTATAGATTGAATAATCGCAGCATCACCAAACAAACCAAAACTTAATATTATTTTTATATGGAAGTCGAGCACGCTATGGATATTTTTATACCTATATTAATATGAAATTTATTTTAGTTTGTTATGAAATATTAAAAAATATATTTCGAAACAACCATTCGCGTTTCAATTCTGATTAAAAACAAATCTGTAACTCAAAACTATGAACATCTGTCACAAAGAGGGCTTCGCTCGTGCCTCAATAAAATTTATAATTAAAGTTTAAAAGTTTCTAATTTTTTTGTCAGTTAACCATCCGTAATATACAAAAATAACCGGACCTGTTTTTAATCGTTATTTAACGCATTCTTTAAACGAGTTATGCCATTATCTTTGCATGTATGCGTCGTTAACTGATAGTAAATAAGGAAATGTGAATTCGATATGGCGGGAATATAATGAACGAATATTTAAATATCAAGACGTTCTACGCTCGAATATTCTCGAAATCTTTGTTTTTAATCACAATAGTTTTATTGTGTGCCAGGATGCCATTCGTGTCATTATGCGCTACCGTGAAGGTTGGATTAAGGAATTTACTTGTCTTTTAGCATCATCATCACTACATAGTATAAAACAAAGTCGCTTTCCCTATCCCTATGTCCATATGTCCCTATGTCCCTATGTCCCTATGTCCCTTTGTACGCTTAAATCTTTGAAACTACGCAACGGATTTTGATGCGGTTTTTTTTAATAGATAGAGTGATTCAAGAGGAAGGTTTATATGTATAATAAGATCCATTAAGTAGTGGAGAAGTACTGTTATTTTTGAGGTTTCTAATGTGATGTCGTAAAAAATTACATTTATTCCGCTTACATTGCAAACGCAGGCTGAACCCTACGAGTTTTATCAAAATAATGTACTAAGTATTATACACATTGAAAAGGTCTATAGAAAAGTCCGCGATGGTATATGTCTATCTCTTATGGATAACCCACAATAACTTTTTTTGTCATTTACTTTTTACGTCAAATAATAGCTAATTTTCGAAGCGATTTTAACCAATACAGCATTAATCCTTAACCAATTAAATACCATGGATACATTGTTCATTTAATATAGATCTATATGGCCCTTTACACCGTATGATTTAAGTGAATATTTTCGAAGATATTACAGATTTAAAAATTGCAGGACGTAGCGTTTGCGGCCGCCCGGCTATGTATTTTATACCCGTGCGATGCCGGAGGCCGGAGCGGGCCGCTATATTTTTATACCTATACAACGTTCACAATTTTTCTGTAGTGTATTTAGTATCAGCATTGCACCCGTGCGAAGCCGGGGCGGGTCGCTAGTATTAAAATAAAATTTAAGAAGTAGATAGATACAACTGTTAATGGATGCATTTCTTCACAGATGTTGCAGATGATTCAGAAGAAATAATTTATTTTTAAGGATAATATTAGAATATTTATTGGTTAAAGAACGAAAAATAAAATTAAGAAAATATATACCTTGAAATGTTAATTAAAAACATTTATAATATGTGGAATTTTTATGCAATATTAACACTCTCAATATTTTTATTATAAGAAAATATGATTTTCTGCTTCAGTGTTCATAAATTTGTGGTTAGTAACTAACTAAAGTCATTAATAATTTAAATCAATGACAAAGACATAAAACATGGCGTCCTTATGCGTGTAATGTCACTTTAAATATTAAAACGAGTGATAACTATAAAAAAATATAACGATCGTATATATGTAGGCATATCGTGATCAAGCAATTGTATTTTTCCGATAATAACGGTCTATTTTTCTCGTATTTCTGTAATAATATTAATAGTCTATGAAATGTTCTCACGCCTTAATTCTATCAGACCTATTAATCATTTTATTGATTCCATACCGTACTATTGATTGTATATATTTTGCAGAACCTACCTTTACCTGGGATTTCACCCGACCAAAATTGGGATAAAGCATTATTTTAACAATCTTTGAACTTTTTTATTTAAGTTTTTATGTAATCTTTTACAATTAGTATTTAAGATATCAATACAAATCGTAATTTTCATCCAAAACTACAAACCATCATCATAACTTACTATATCTAGGTACATTACAAGCAGTTTGCTAATTGATACAAGCTAAAAATTTCTCTACACAACCGCGACCAGTTTTTACTTGCAATACAAGAACTACACTTAATGACTTGTAAAACATTGCAAGTATATGCGGGTACTATTTATAGATCGGATTCCGCAAGTGCGGAAAGCGAACGTAACACCCACATATATATACCTCAGTAATTAATTCTTTATCTTTAACACTTATAGTATAAACTAGCTGTTGGCCGCAACTTCGCCTGCGTGGAAAAGAAAAATTTTCATGGTACAAACTTTCATCCCCTATTTTATCCCCTTAGGGGTAGAATTGATCAAAATCCTTTCTTAGCGGATGCCTACGTCCTAAAATCTATCTGCATGCCAAATTTTAACCCGATCCGTCCAGTTGTTTGGGCTGTGCGTAGATAGATCAGTATGTCAGTCAGTCACCTTTGAGTTATATAGATGAAAAAGTAACCTAATCTGTCTGATTGGCCTACAGCCATTGTATCGGTAAATCATAGTTAGACTGAAGAAATAAATTTTATTATCCAGTTCGATTATTGTCTATGAAGATTACCGAGTGAAGCCGCGGGCTGAATACCACAGATAATATAATACTATAGCAACTGCGTAGGCAATAATGTTTTACTTACTATACTGTTATAGAACAACTGTAGGTACAACTATATTGTATGTATTTCAATACACGACAGTCGTTAAATACTTTTTAATTAACCGAAATCACGATTTACCTACTCTGTATTGTTTCTTCGTATTTGTTACTAATTACAATATTCATACACGTGGTTGTTGATAACAAATCACTTAAATTTAATAAAATATTCGTACTGATTACTATATCTACTAACATTATGGAATAAATGAGGATAGAGGTCTTAAATTCATTCGTTACGAATTGATACAAAACCTACCTTTTGCTTTTTGTACAAAATGAAGACAAGTAACAACATCATCTATGTGAATTTCGACACACAAAAACGTGTTTTTCTCTGTGAATAATTATGTGTTGAAAACCCAAGCTTCGGTCCTAAACATTTTGTGTTTGATTATTTACATTTTCTTTATATCTATGAATCACAAATAAACAAACACACCTTTGAGTATATTTTTAATTAAATGCGTAATATAATCACGTGGATAAACATACGATGTTGATAATGAGTCCTACCATGAAAGAGGTTCTAATAGTCGTTAGATAGTAATTAAAATAATTTTCATTTAATTAACGTTGTGCTCTTTTGTTTTTATGCGTTCCGAACAATATCTACAAATTAATTATGTGTCACTCCATGATGAAATATAACAATGTATTACTTAATGGACGTTTATTTTAAAGTTTACCTATACTTGAATTTGTAGATTTTATGATGTCATTTTGATCCGCCTTGTCTCCGAAACATCTTCACTGATTTGAACGGGACTAAAAGATAGCTTATGATTTCAGGAATAATCACATGGTATAAAACAAAGTCGCCTCCCGCTGTCTTTCTATCCCTATCTTTTCTTGAGATCTTTGAAAAACGCAACGGATTTTGATGCAGTTTTTTTAATCGATATAGTTGTTCTAAAGGAAGGTCGGGAAGTTAGTTCTGCAGAAATCATCTATTTAGTAAATTTAAATTGCGCATCAGAAACTTGTCCAAAACTCTAATAGACTACCGAAACACACCGTTAAACTTTACGTTCCATATAAAGTATAGACTTAACCCAATAATTATCATAATGAGCATTCTTACTATGCTCTTTAGTATTACATTAGAATATAAATAACACAATGTAGTGGCATGATGGTGTGCATACAGATGCCAACGTGCCCCACCTGCACATGCAAAAGTTACTCACAAGACATTGACTCAAAATGGCCGACCATTACCCTGTATTCAACCGACTTCAATAAAGGAAGAGGTCCTAAATTCGAAGTTATTTTTTTCGACTTGTTATTTTGTCTTACAAAGCTGATGTCTCCCATGCGGTTTCATAAACTTTTTGTTAAATTATGTTTTTTTTGTGGTGGTTAGAACCTAACATCCCTGTCCTGCGCTTAAAAATAGTTTAACACAACCCTAACATCTACTTAAAGAAACTATTCACGCAAATCATGAAATATTGAACAGTGGCAACCTTAAAATCAAACAATAAATAATTAATTATTCAAGCAGTGAACAGCTATGAGAACAATGCGACCAACGTAAGATACCGTGCTAAAAATAACATAGATTATATCAGCCATACCATAAAACATAGATAAATAATTATTTTAATCTATAGTGTTAAAATAGTCTATGATTTTTATTGACATCATTTCTATTAACTGATATTCATAAAAAAGGAATCGAATTATTTTTTCATCGACGAGCATCTTTTAATGCCAGTTTTATGCGACTTTGGAAACTGAAATCCTACTATGCCTGTTATGTTAAAATAAATTACTGGTTAAATAATATAATTAATTCATTAATCGTAATATTATTCCGCGAATAATAGTCTTACATCACAAAAATATATAAACGTTAAATAAAATTTTATCCATCAGAACATTACATAATAGACAATTAAAGCATTATATTCAATAAATTAAAGCATAATAGAATCATATAATCATTTAACTCAACGAAATAAATAGTGCATAATGCTTTTTTGAATTTCTTCTACTTAATTGAAGTGAAACTTCTTTATCGGGGTTGGAAAAAAATTTAATGTAACATTTTTTCCTTACGCGTGACATTTTTCCGTTACGCGCCATCTTTTTCTTATCCCTACCACGCGTAATTCGACGTATTTCTGTAAAGTTGCATAAAGTAAATTATTTTTTGAAAAATAAAGTCATAAAGAAGTTTCACTTCTTACGTGTGTACACTAGTGTCTAGTACACGCTCACATTTTTTTACCAAATATTAACGAACAGTTAATTACTTTCGAAAGATATGCTTTTCTATAAATAAAACTGTAATTTTTCAATGCAAGTGGTGAAATATTGACATTTAGCAACAAAACATACCTTGGCATGGTTGTTACAGTGCCTTGCCAAATTTTTACAAACATGTTTTAAGTCTTAAACATTTCGTGTAAACTTTTATTGTAGTCTTACTCTATGGATTAAAAACTGAAGTTTGCAAGAATCATTTAACACACACACAATGATGAAAGGATAGACACACACAATGATATAAATGAAACAATAATCGAGATTCTAAGTAATGAAGAAGAATGTATTGAGAATTAAATTCATTCATATTTCTGATTTCATACAATTTGCATAGGCATGTCACATTATGGTATCGATACAAAAAGATAGAATATGGGAGAAGGCTTTTATAGGTGATATTTTAGAAATCTATACTGTAGCTTGAAGAAAAATGTCAAACAACGAAATATTTTTGTTATTTTTAATTAGTAACTGTTCCATACAACTATATCTAGTGCACATAGCAATGTTGAAATAAATTTAATTGAATCCAATGATAACGAGAATTACTTTTAAGATAAGATACGGGTCTAGTTTAATATTATGGTTTACTGGGTTACTCAAATGGTAAAAATAACTTATAGTTCATTATTAAAATATTTAGGTTATATTTGTTATTTTGTTTCAATATTTACGATTTAAATACCTTCTTTACGAGGAATTTAAAGGGATAGAAGATAATTTAGTAAGGAGAATCATTAATAAATATCCAGCTATAAGAAATAGGGCATGGAAAGAATTAATAACACGTAGAGGGAGTGCGCGCGCAAAATCTATAAAACCTTTTAAACTTGACCAAAGTTATTGCTCCTCGGTACAGTGGTTGACGCATGAGCGTAGCACCGAGGGTCTTGGGTTCGATTTCCGGTGGAGACGAAGAAAAAAAATGTCTTGGACTGGTACGACAAAGAAGCCTGATCACTTGTCCCTAAATAAAATCGATCAGTGAAACAGGTGTATGATGCATCTGCCCCTTACCCCACTTGGGGACATGGGACTTCACATTCACAAAGTTGTTGCTGCTTTTATCATCTACAAGTAATTTTACAAAATTCGAGTTCAGGAAATTTGTCCTCCGGAAGAGGAAGTCCATAAAAACTTCTTGCCGATTTTTGTTTATTTCATTTTTGTTTCAGCAGCGACGCACATAGCAGAAACGTTCGTTTCTCAATTCACAACGTAATTTTATTTGTTCTAGTGTCACATTTCAAACAAATTACCTTTATTATGTACTAGCGGTCCGCCCCGGCTTCGCCCGTAGTACATAATATTTCGCAACAAAAGGTAGCCTATGTTCTTTCTCAGGGTCTAAAGATTGTCTGTGCCAAATTTCATCAAAATGGGTCCAGTAGTTTATGCGTGAAAAACATACATACAAACCCTTCTCTTTATAATATTAGTATAGATATCTACATAATTACGTAGGTATATCATACTTATTTAATTACACACGTCACAGTCCAGTACCCTCTGAGGACTAAAACATTCCACTAGCATTGACAGTGACTCTGCAGCCATATCAAGGGTCAAGTGAAAACACACGCTTATCAATTACGAAATAGGAAATCTTTGAGGAAACGGTATTGATTCGATTGATTGGTTTTAGCAGGAATTGAAACTGTTGGAACCTTGGAGTAATATTGATTTTAGTAATAAGACTTATTGCTCCTATTTTTATTGCTCCTGTTAAAGTGCAATAAAATCTCTCCTATAGGGGCCCTATAGGAGAGATTTTATTGCACTTTAACTGAAGTCAAGTTCTGATTTTTATGGGAATTAGCTTTACATATACATATTAAAAAAAGACGGGTTGCACTCCGGGAGAATCACGTGTCCTGACGAGAGTTTAAGATTTGATACCCATTACAGAAAAAGTGCTCAACAGTCAACGCCGCTAAAAAGTTTTCACTTCAAAAATCTAGAAATTAACAAAACTCGATAATAATAAAAATTGTAGTAAGTATACGGTTATACATACGTATTTACTTACAAAATATAAAAAAGACGGGTTGCACTCCGGGAGTGCCGGCAGAAGTGAAAACTTGATTATTAACGTTGAGCATGTTTGATATCCATCCGTCTTACGCTTTTTCGATCAGATCACGTGTCCTGACGCGAGTTTAAGATTTTATACCCATTACAGAAAAAGTGCTCAACGCCGCTAAAGAAGTTTTCACTTCAAAAAACACTGAAAATATGAAATTTGGTAACGTAAAATGGTGAACTTTTCTAAAATGCCTTGGTAATTTAAAATGCCGAGATTTTAAAATTCACAATCTGATTAATCGTGGAAATTATTACACATATTTATTAATACATTGCAGCAAGTATTTCACGATTTTAATGCTTACGAAGTAGGCTACCATCTTCTCGTGTGAAGGTTCTCAGGGGACAGTTATATAGTCAGACCGTTTGTTGGCACACTTGCAACGCATGTTGCGATGTACTGGGTTAGGAAATAGCTTTTGTTTTAATATTTAGTTCTGTGGGTTAAGATTGTTTCTAATATAGGTGATAAACTATGTTGTTTATTAGTTACAGTAATTTAAACTAGCTGTTCGCCCCGACTTCGGCCTGATAGACAGGCCTATAATATAAGCTTTCGTAACTCGGGGATGATTTATCTTTCTAAAGATAAATATTTTTTTGGTCCCGGAGTTTTCGAGCCTATTCGATGTAAATAAGCAAACAAATCCTTCCTCTTTACAATATTACGATAAAATGTTACATAATATGTTTCTGCTGGATTTCTGATAATTCACAAGTGTGAGCCTGTTTTAATAATAATGTTAAAATAGATTTTAGAAGGATCTTGTTTGAAATACCTAAGTAGAATAATTTATAATATGCAAAATATCGACATTCGAAGGGCGTGTCTATCACACAGCATTTGAAGAGTATCACTGCAAACAATATTCATCTCTTTCATTCACCAAATTACAAAACCTTGAGAAAATTATACTTAATAATTTAAATCTAAAAATAAAATAAATGCGTTTACGTAACGAAGCAAATGAAGTCAGCATAGCGACTGCAGTTTCAATTCTTTTAAAATAAATTTAGCATAATTTGGTATCATTAAAGCATAATATGGACCTGTTTTTGTAAAAATACCGGTTTTACATGCATAACAATTTTAAGATTTTAGTATAAAATGTTTTGTGAAATATCAACTACATTTTAAACCTGTGTCTTGCCTTCATATTATAGTCTATCTCTATACAAGTATACAGGGTGACTGGAAATTCGACGTGATCCTTCAAAGGGGTTATACTAGAGGTCATTTGCAACAAATTAAGTCCAGTTAACCAGGGGTCAAAAATGGATGGTTATTGAGCTATGACGGTTTTTGATTTTTTTTTAATTTTCTGCCTTTTTACCAAAAACAATTAATTATGAAAAAAACTACTACACTGTTAACATTCAATTTATATTTGTTTGAAAGCCGAAGAATGAGCGATCACTTTAAAAAAAAATTCTTGCCCAAAACTTGCTTTACCTCAAAAAGAAAAGGGTCATAGCTCAATAACCATCCATTTTTGGCCCCTGGTTAACTGGACTTAATTTGTTGCAAATGACCTCTAGTATAACCCCTTTGAAGGATCACGTCGAATTTCCAGTCAACCTGTATATTTATATAAAACAACCCCATATAACCACGAATCCAACCTAAATCTGTAACTGTCTACGATACTGTTCCTAAATTGAACTTTCGTACATTGATGTTATGAGTTTTTTAATCTTACCTTACTTACGTTGAATGTTGTTTAAAATTTTAAATCTATTAACACAAGGTTTACTTTTGCTTGTTATTTGTGTCTGAATAAAATTGTTTTTATGTGCTAGAAAATATTTGGCAGAACAATTTTAGATCTACAAATAAGCCGTGACTATTGTCTTTAAAACTAGAGTAAGAGTCGGAATAACTGTTATTTCATATCTCACTGTAAAAGCGTGAATCAGAATGTGTGGAATTAGTTTTTTGGCCCCATTTTGTAAGAGAAAATTATTTCTTTGTTTACCACTACATAGAAAAAGGTCTCCTATTAGGGGGTAGGTACGGTCTATGGTATGCCTGATATGTTCGATATTTTTTTTGAGATGAGATATAAATAAATAAATAAATACACTTTATTTAGCACCAAATAAAAACAGACAATATAACAAAAAGAAAAAGACAATATAATATAAAGCCAAAAAGGCGGCCTTATCGCTACTGAGCGATTTCTACCAGGCAACCTATGATATATTTGTGGCGTCAAAGTTTTTGTTCTCAGCGATTTGCGATTTTATCATGTTCAACTAGGTACCCACTACACATAAAAAAATGTGTGCGTGTACTAGTGTACACACGTAAGAAGTGTAACTTCTTTATGACCTTATTTTTCAAAAAATAATTTACTATATTATGCAACTTTACAGAAATACGTCGAATCACAAGTGGTAGGGATAAGAAAAAGATGGCGCGTCACGGAAAAATGTCACGCGTAACGAAAAAATGATACACTAAATTTTTTTCCAACCCCGATAAAGAAGTTTCACTTCAAAAATAGTTGTGATGTGCACCTATAACTTGCAGACTAATAGAACGTTATCTTTGTCTTTTTGATTGAATGAAACCTTAGGATTACCACGACTTAACTAGTAGCAAACAATTATAGGACATCTGTCATTAATACAGCTTCCAGTAGTTATTAGATTAGCTGTAATTACAAACAATCTGCGTCTATAGCTGTTATGTATTAAGTAAACAGCCTTGAAATCAAAGACAATGCTTCTACATGGTAAGCGAACGTGCTAAAACGGTAAAAACACTGCATTCCATCCTAAGATTCCATCTGAAATAAACACTAAATAATGCGAGGTGTTTTTGTAAACAAAATTCTCCTTGCCAAGGACTAGTTTTTAGAAGGGAATGGAAACACGAAAAACCTTGTAGAGTTGTTTACAAAAAATTTAATTATACCGAGGCTTTGGAGGAACGATTTTAGCACAATTATATTTTAATCGTAATTTGCATTAGTATGTATTTAGTTCTGTGTTTGTATAATAAAATCATACCTACAAACATTTTCAGTTTTATTTTACTACGGATCTGTGTGTCGTATTTAAACTTCGTGTTCTTAATTTAGCACCTAGGGTCTCTTCATAATGTTACTTTTACAAAATTTTACGTACGTAATTTATTTTATAGAATGTAAGTACATAAAATTTTAAATAATGTTTAGGTAAGTACTTACTGCTAGAGTTATATATGGGAGGTTAAAAATTGAAAAAAATCTTAATTGCTGATAATTATTTTCCAATCCTTTTTTTGGATGTGTGTTGTCCTAATTTTTCATGTATTTTTTTTTTATATTTCTTTAAAAATTAAAATAAATTGACAAAACATTTTAACCCCACGTTCATCAAAGCAAAGTTGTTTCACGTGGAGAACGGTGGAGAGCAGACATGCAGTCTATCGCAGCAAGGCATGCCAACGGGATAATATTAGTTTGTTTACAGTTGCTATTTTGATATTCGTCCATGACCGTGACACTTGACAGTGCAGATTTGGTGGAGATCCGTCGATGTTTTTTTTAATGCGCGCAGTGCAAGGACTAAATGTCAATCAAATGACATTTTGTTTTTTTTTTATTCATATTTATTTCTTTTTTTGATGAAAGCTTAATATTTATGTAAATCTTTAAAGTTTGTTGGTAGATAGAAGATAGCAAATATTTCTTTTTTGATAATGGATGTGATTTAATTAAAAATAAATACAATTGATTTAAACTGAAAAATAACTCTTTTCTTGAAAAAACCTGTTGTTTTTAAATTTTCATGTATGTAATTGTTTTTCACCTAGTAGGTATACCGCGTGTGCAATGTTTTTCCATGCATTAAATTGATTGGTGTTTGTGTTTTTGTTCTTTATATCTAGCAATTACTATTAGTGCCAATTACCTACATTACACTATGTCTGTGAGGGTGTCAATTATCATTATCAACATAAATAACAATAACTAGGGACTGACTTTATTATCGTCGCATTTTATTATCGAACAATTTTTTTTTATAGTTACAACTTACAACATCCTAAATTAATCTAAATATTATTCCAAGATTACATAAAAATGTATGGTTATATATTCTGTGACCATAATATGGTATATAACCTGCCTATAATATAAGTTAATAGTTAACACTAAGTATAGTACCTATAAGGTACTTACTGATTTTTTTTATAATTTCGGCGCTAATACTAGTTTAACAAGATATTATTTTTTCGTTAGGTGACGATAACAATAAGTTAATAAAAAGTTCGCTACTCTAAGTATGTAGGTATTTAGGTAGACCGTATATAAATTATTTAATCTAATGATGAACATGAACATCTCAGAATAATTCTAATAATATGGGGTAGGTCCCTAACTTATCTAACTACCTTCAAAATGCCTCGAACCTTCATTTACTTTTTTATTAGATAATATTTTTTTTAAATACCGGTAACTCCATTTTTAAAATGGCGTACCCATCCGTTGTTTTTCTTACCAAGCCGGTTTTTTTATATACTAATTTATTTGACCTCAAAGGCTATTTAATCCTTTATGTGTGTGTGTTTTAAACGATCAAAAACATGTTGTTTTATAACTTGGCCGACGGTTTGGTTACGAAAGTGATTTTACGCTTTGAAAGTAACAAGTTTTGTTCCTCGCAACAGAAAATGCAAAAATTTATGCGTGTTTAAATGATTTCCTTATTTAAATAAGGTAACATAGTTTCGACATGGTTTCTAAAAGAGGTTATAAATTTTGGCAATAAAATATTACACCTATCTATCGACCGAAATGCCTTCAAACTATCTAACATAATTTTATTATTCCACAAATTGTAATTATAGGCATATTATAATTAAGAAATAATAAATAATCTTACGAAATCGCCGGATATCCGTTAAAATTTTTAACTAGTGATAATGTGCGGGTAGTTTGACGTTCACGTATAATACAGCAAATAGGTAGATTCATATTTAAAGGAAAAATCAACTTACCGTATGGAAATGATTGAATTACTAGAAGTGAAACCACTAGAAATCCTCTCAACATTTTTGTAAATGTACCAAATCATACACTCTCAACATAGAATTAAAATTCAGAACCGTTTGCATCGTGTAGTCGTGTAAAAAGGCGAGTAAAAGTGAGTAATAAAAGCACAACACTAAGTTATTTCACACACAAAATAAAACGTTGAACTTCGATGCACAAATAAAATATAAATTTCAATGAATTATATTTCGAAAAATGTTTTGATAACACTGCGATGTAAGCGACCAAGTGAAATCATTTTGGCGCGAAATGGTAGCACGTCTCTAATCTACAAGCTGTTTGGCGAACAACGCGTCGCGTAGTACTGTAAACTCAAACTAATCGCCAACGTGGGATGTCGACTGTCGTATTAAACTTTTCCCTTTCAATAATGCTTTGAATTTAATAAAAATAGCAACATTTTTCTTTGACACTTGTAGGTGTGTGTTGCAAGGATATGTTTATAATTACCACACCTAACCATCATCATTTTTCCTGAAATATTTGGAGATTTTAATAACTGCGACAAATTACCATAGGAAATCAAGTCATAACTATTCGATCAATGTATACTTTGTTTGTTTCGTCGTATAATAAAAAAAATCTGAAGCATACTAATAATTGATTCGTTCATTGTATAAACTGGCGTCACTGAAGATACAAACGACATTAGTTTTATCTAATGATGATTGCATAGCTCTATCTAATGATGATTGCATCTAAGATGTTTGTGAACAACACTTTATATTGGTTAGGAACACAGGTTAGGAACCATCAGCTCTACCGTAGTATATTATTATTAGTCTGTGGCTCTACGTTAGATTATTTCATGCTGATAATTATCAGCATCATTAATGTATAGATAGTGGGGATAGCTCTTATTTTTTGGAGAGCGGTCCGTTGCTGGAAAAATCCTTCTGGTATGTATTGAAACAGCATAAAAAGAGTCGAAATATCGTACCCGAAACACTGACACAAAATTTCGGGTCATTTGTAACAGGATGGCGGTTCTACAGGGGTCTTAGTACCTACGCAATGACAAAAAGAAAAATGATGGTCAGAACGCTGATACCGGATACCTTAAGATACTGTAATGTTTTATATTAGAGAATCTTAAGATAAAATATTATAGTATCTTCATCGTGTGTGACGTGCTTAACGCTTAATTTTGTTATCTATTACAGAGACGATGAGAGGTAGGAAATTTAAATGTTTATCCTAAATTTGGCAATAAATGGACGCGATGGTATCACAATAATTACTCTGACACTGTCAAACTCTTGACTGCAGTGTTGCCAACTTGGGGCTTTTCCCCCTAAATTTAGGGGATATAATATGAAACAGGGAGTTTCTTTGTTTTATTTTTGTATTTCTTGATTTTATGTATTGACGTACTCGTAATACGGCAATAAAAAAATAACATGTTTTAAAAATATTATGTAAGTAATATTTTTAATAAACCCTTTTACCTATTCTTTCCAATTTAAGCTATTTCAAAGTTGCTATAAAATCTATTAAATGTTATAGCAACTTTCAATATTTAAATAAACTTTTCATTTACTAAAAAAATTGAGAGTATTTTGTTTTGAATATAGGGGGTTTTAAAATAGGTTTAGGGGACAACATTTGAGCAGTTGGCAGCACTGCTTGACTGTCAAGCTGACACGCTGACACATACGTCAAATTCATTTAGTTGAAGAAAGTTTGTAAACAATAAATTAATCTGTGTTCGTGGCAAAGTTACAAAAATGGATTTTCTTACTTTACATTATATATCGTAGTATCGTAGAAATTATTACTAAAAATTACTCCTATATTTATTTATTTATATACAACAAACGTAGTGAAAATGATAGTCAAAACAATACCCAAAGTTTTCTTTGGGTGTTGCGCTAGTTCTTTTTTAATGGAAATTATGATGGCAAAGAGCCCAAATTGTGCAAATCTTGTAACATTCCTACAATTTCTTTGTATAACTATTCAAGGACTGTTTACTATTAAACACAATGTGGTAAGTTTGACACACATTTATGAATGTATCCTTTTGAGTTTCTTTTTTGTTTGTATGTTTGCCTTTTGCTTTTTCAGTTAACTCCGAATATACCGTTGAAACAATATTTTTTGCTCATTAGTTTATTTTTTATTACAAGTGTTGCAAACAACTATGTGTATGCTTTGCATGTGCCTTCTACACTGCATATGATTATCAGGTAAACTTTTTTCATTTCAATACAATGCTTGCATGTTTGTTTCGATATAAAAACTGGCAATCTAATAAATCCTAAATGTATGGCTATAGAAATTAGAACCAGTAGTAACTAAGTATACAAAATTACTGTACCTCAATCAGTAGTGTTAAAATGAAGGGAAAAATAAAAAATGTATTACGTATCTGTTTTTTTTATTCTGTTAGCTTTTCCACAATACAAAAAATACATTTTACAGATCTGCATCATCACCAGCAAGTATGTTCGTCTCTTGGTTTATCAAAAAGAGAGTGCCAAAACTTAATTCTATTCTCGGATCAATAATAATCTCAATTGGTGTGGCCACAGCTATGTATGGAGGTGCTTCTATAGTGGAGGAAAGAGGGGAGTTTTTACCCTGGTGCATTGGTGTTTTTATATTACTGGCAACACTGTTTACTGGTGCCCTGACTGGCTTGCAGCAGGAAATGCTGTATGCGAAATATGGAAAATATCCGGAAGAGGTGTGTATAGTATTTAATGCATAAAATGAAGTGTGATGCATATGAAAGGCTGGAATTTGCCTGTAGGAAAGGCTAAAAGGATTTTAAAACATTACGAAAATCCTTGCTGTAATTTTTGCATATTTGAGCAACTTATGTCCTAATTTTTTAATAAGTATTAATTATTATATGTTACTATGAGATAAATTTTTCAACCAATTCTTATTCTTTTGTGCCCTTTTGTATTCAGCTGCAGTTAGGAATCATTTGGGCTAGGTACTATTATTTTAGAAAAATAATTAGAACTACAGCTCTCAGTTTATAAAATTAGATTTGTGGTAACTAGCTTCTTGCTTGCATATAAAAGTAATACATTACCTTGTTTTTTTTTCAGATGCTTTTCTACACGCACGCAATACCACTGCCTCTGTTCCTTGGAATTCTTCCACAACTAAATTCCACTATACGCAGTCTTCCGATAAACGTCTGGTTTATCCTAGTTTTAAATCTAGTTTCTCAATTTTATTGTTCTCATTCCGTCCATGAATTAGCAACTAAGGAAACGTCTGTTACTGTAACATTTATCTTAACAGTGAGGAAATTTGTTTCTCTGTTAATTTCGTCTATAGTCTTTAAGAATAGTTTGACTGTATATCATGTGGTTGGGACTCTATTTGTGTTCATTGGAACTTATTTCTATTTTGACTTTTTTGTAAGGAAAAAACAGGAACCTGTTAGCTTTAAGAAGGAAAATTGATGCATTCCAAGACTTGATATGAAATATTATAGATATAATTTATTTTGGAGGTAATTGTTGCATGTTTCTCGAATTTTATTATGAACTAGCGGTCCGCCCCGGCTTCGCCCGTGGTACATATTTACGTTTTCTCTACATAAAAACCATCCTCGTACTTCAAGGAATATAATAAAAAAAGAATTATCGAAATCGGTTCAGCCGTTCTCGAGTTATGCGCTTACCAACACATTTTGCGATTCATTTTTATATATAAGATGTATATACACGGTTGCAGAAATTTAAGTATTAATTATTTATGTAAAGTTATATCTGACCATATCATATTTATAGTAGTTATAAGATTGAATTCCTATAGGTTTTTAGTGCTAAAATAAAATATAATGTGTCCTAGACAATACTGCTGTTGCAAATTTGCAATACATAATTTTTTTGCATCTTTTATGACCATGTTAGGTTGTGAATTTATAATGTGCTTACAGGTAAATAAAACAATTTATTATTTTAAAGTTGTATTATTTATACTTTAGTTACCTTAAAAATATTTTTCTACTTAGAAAATACAATCAATAGCAAATTAAGTCTAGAGAAAAAAATTACATACAGTTCATGTACAAAAGAAATAAGCTGCTACATCTTTTAATAAAGTATGATTTATCTTAAAATTACCGCACACACATTCACAAAGTTCTTTGTCCAATTTGTTCAACAGACATGCCGTCATTAATATCTGCAAAATAAAATGAAGCAATTAGACATTGAAAGGCACAACGATAGATCCACAGCAACTGTACTACCGACAACATCGACTAACTACATTGACGCTTAGAGTAAGTCCACACGGTGCGTCGCGTCAGCATTGCGTCGTCGTAGCGCTGTCGCTGCGTCGTTTTACATACAAATAACCAAGGTGTTCACACGTGACGGACAGCAGCCCCCGAGACGAAGCGAGGGGGTGTACTCATTGCGACGTCGGAGCGGCAGCGCTCAGGTGTAGTAGTAGTAGTAACGCTGCGATGGCGCAGCGCCCGTGTGGCCGGCTATGCGTCAAATATTTGCGGTGCGACGACGCAACGCTACCGCGACGCGCCGTGTGGACGGGTTTGACGCACTTGGTGCACTTCTCAACTTGTACACCATGCTCAAATGGTGAACTTAGCAACTTGTACACTTCTCAAATGGTACACTTCGCGACTGGTACACGTCTCAAATGGTGCACTTCGCAAATGGTGCACTTTTTAAGATTAGTTGAGATTTGGAAAAATTGTGTAAAAATGAAAGAATTTTAGTTTTGGATGTTTAATTTTTATAATTATGTCAACACAATAATAATAATTAAACTATACAGAATCACCTTAAACACTATAACATTTTGGGTCATTTTTATTTTTTCAAAAATAAAAATGTGACTCGGATATAATAAAAAATAAAAATAATATAATTATGTCAAAAAAAAGTAGATTTACAGTAAAAAAATATCATAATAAAGATATGATATAATATCATATTATATCAATAACCTTTGTAATATTATTATTTAACTTTTAACTATTACTAATTAAATAAAAGCTTTAAATTAGCTGTTTCTTAAAAACAAATTAGTAAAAGTAATAATAAGTAAAACTTTGTAATTCATCATAAATAATAATTATAGAATATGTGATGTTTGATCGAAAATATAAAAAACTATTACGTAAATTAGAAAACAGAAGTATTGCGGTGGAACATTTCATGAAGAAGATCACGTTTCTCCAATTATTCAAGTAATTTAATTAATAGCTATTTACTTAATTATTATTAAATAGTAACAATTACAAAGTTTTACTTATTATTACTTTTACTAATTTGTTTTTAAGAAACAGGTTATGATTTAATTTAAAGCTTTTATTTAATTAGTAATAGTTAAAAGTTAAATAATAATATTACAAAGGTTATTGATATAATATGATATTATATCATATCTTTATTATGATATTTTTTTACTGTAAATCTACTTTTTTTTGACATAATTATATTATTTTTATTTTTTATTATATCCGAGTCACATTTTTATTTTTGAAAAAATAAAAATGACCCAAAATGTTATAGTGTTTAAGGTGATTCTGTATAGTTTAATTATTATTATTGTGTTGACATAATTATAAAAATTAAACATCCAAAACTAAAATTCTTTCATTTTTACACAATTTTTCCAAATCTCAACTAATCTTAAAAAGTGCACCATTTGCGAAGTGCACCATTTGAGACGTGTACCAGTCGCGAAGTGTACCATTTGAGAAGTGTACAAGTTGCTAAGTTCACCATTTGAGCATGGTGTACAAGTTGAGAAGTGCACCAAGTGCGTCAAACCCGTGTGGACTTACTCTTACTAGTTGCATGTAGGATCGCAGTCACACGCGGCGGACACATACATACCTGTTGCGACTGTTCGATCTGCTGCGTTCAAAGGATCGGGATCGTCTGGGCGAAGCGGAGCGTCGGTAGGGGCTTTTCTCGGTCCTATTATACCTGCTCTTGCTATCTGAGCGGCTGCGGCGGTCGCGAGACCGTGAGCGGCGAACTGAGGGCGACCGGCGTCGGACTGACGGGGAGCGGCGTGGAGACCCGGAGCGCCCGCGCGAGTACGAGCGGCGTCTCGGGCTCCGGCTGCGCGACCTGGAGGACCAGGCACATATCAGATTGTGACTGGGCGGGCGCGGAACGCGGATATGTCCCTACTAATAACTCAGGAACCACAGACACAATAGAAAATCTATTGTGACCGATCAGGCCGCTTGGGGCTCAATGGACTAAATTATAAACTCTGTGTGTTAGGCAAGTTGTGTTTTAATTCTAAATATGTTATAGTTTAGTAAGAACATATTCACGTTGCTATGTGTATCCCCCGCCCAACCCAGTAAGGAATGCATTACAATTTAACTATACACAAATATCACTTGTACTTAATAACACATATTTACTGTCATAATCGGTCTGTAATCGCCACTAGTGCTAAATACAGGTATACAAGGTAAGGCAGTGCTAAGTATAGGATTCAAAAAGTACCGAGACTTGGTGAGCCTGGAGTTCGTCGAGGCTGCTGTGGCCGAAGGGGGAAAGGCGATATCTTCAAATGATGACTTAACCGGAAGTTGTCAAAAATGGGAAGAGCTGAGCTGTCGTATTTCTATATTGGTGCCCCGTTGTTTAGTGTGCAGTCAGTGAAGCGTCGGGATCGCAATGAGGATTGGTCGGTTCCTAATGTGTGAGTCCGTAAGGGAGGCTCGGGATTAGGTGATAGCTGTCATGAGGATAATTGGGGCGTAGTTCGCGTAGGCTTCGGCTGCGCGTTGTTTGTGTTCGCAGTTCGGGGCGACGTTCGCGGTAATAAAGCCGTAGTTGTGAAGAGATGTGGTGAGGTCGTTGGTGTGTTGGTGGTTGGTTGATAAAATGGACCTGCAAACGTTCCAACACCCACCACATTTAGTGTCGCCTTTACTGTGCTAACTTAAATATGCTTTTTAATAGCCAATCAGCAATTACTTTTATAATAAACATTTTGAAAAGCAAAGAGATAGTTTATATTATAAGAACTTAAATAACATTCAACTTAATATTTAAGCTTAAAAGCTGAGATTTAGGAGCCTCTTCAATTAAAAATGTATAATTAATTTGTTAGTGTGGAGTACTAAATGCTCTTTCTAAAATTAATCTATTTCAATAATGCACATAACCTGGCAAGATCGTCATAAGCAAAAAATTTTGAACAATTATTCTGATCAACAACAATATTGCTAGGAAACATGTTTAAAATAGGTATATTAAATATAGAACAGGGCTAAATTCTAAAGGATAACTAAGAAACCGTAAATAAATAAATATTGAAATGTCCCATAAATCCCAGATCAAGACAAATATAATTTTTGACAAATGCTAAAAAAAGCAACTTGACACACCTGCGATCCCTTCTTGTTCGGCCATTTGACATTTCTACCCTGATTCTTGTGCCACAGCATCGTCTGTAAAAAAAATTTAACTTATAAATTTTCAGTTCCAAATATTTTTTAAAGGTTTTATGTACATGTATGTATGAATGTTTGTTCCCCATTTCAAGACAATTGCACTTCTATGAGAAAAGTGCACATGTCAGTCTTAAATTGGAGGTACCATGCTCTTGCACACTTATGACTCAAGCGTTTCACATTAATAATGAAACGGATCTAAGGAGCGTGCATATCTATTAATAAAACCTAATTTTATTTTACATTAAAAAAAATCTAAACGAGTTATTACAATTCTTAGATTATGGAAAAACTTGTTCTTTGCTTATTTTTAGCAATGTCTTTAATTCATAACATATGTTTCTAAATAAACACATGGTGCACAGGCCAACCATGCCTATAGTTCAAATTAAAAATGTCAAGTTCTTGTGTGTTCCTTATGTTCTAGAGGTCATTTTTTTCTCTCCTCTCGCTGCACATTATAAAAACGAATCGTCAGAATCCGCAATGTATCTAGAACATACAACTATCTATTCAAGAAAGTTGGTTAGGAATACAAAATGGCTGCCGGCTGAAATTGAAATTGGGTCATTTGACTACACATTAAAATACTACTTACGTGCCATCCAAGCCTCTGACTGAATCTTCTGCGTCGCGGGGATCTTCGAACTCAACAAACGCGAAACCAGGTGGATTTCTTGCAACCCATACGTTTCTGATACTGCCATACTTGGAAAATACTTTTTCAATTTCATACTTTGACGCATTGGTTCCTAAATTTCCAACGTATACTTTGCACGAGAGGTCCCATTCGCGATAGCGAGACATCTAGAATTAAATTAAAAGTTCAATGAAGGCGCCATATTGAACTCAATGATAAAAGAGCACACCTTAAAATCATTGATTGTGGAGAATTACATACCTTGCTGATTAATATTAACCACAAATATAAGTAGAAAGTTAGATATAAAAAAGATTATGAGATATAACACTATTTAAACAGTTGCAATTGTACTTGTATTGTAGTCAAATAATATTCTTTTCTTTTCTACAACTTCGCAATAAGCGTGGCGAGTTTCTACGAGCGTCTAGAAATGAATGAATAACAGCAGGGTTGCTAGTTTCAAGCATACACGAAATAATTATCAGTGTTTACTACATTAAAATAATATGTTGATAAGATATATTCTGTGGATATAATAGAAAAGATATTTAATGGCCCTAAAGTGATACGTGATTTTCTTAGTGAATTTGTTCGATAAATGTTTGCATCTAATCCCTCCAAAGTTTGTGTATATTATTTTTTCAATAATAATTAAAGCCAAGATAGATTCATTAGAGAACAACTCCAAGGCAACTCCCCATAGAGTTGATGGGAGAGACAAAATAGTTGCGGACTGCGGAGACAAAAGTTGCTCTAGCGCGCTAGCTCTAATTCATTTTTTGTATTCAATTGATTCATCATTCATTTCATTCAATTGATAATATTGTTTTTGGTTTAATGTCAAATGTTGTCTATTCCTTTATTGACATTACATTAATTATTTCAGTTCCATAATCCATTGTCATTTTGTCAAACAGCTGATGGTGCTCTGCGATGGCTGCGCGTTCTCAAATAAATTTATCTGAGAAGTGTTAATTTCAATAAAAATGGATGTTGTAGGCCTTTTAAATAACATCAATGATAAATCTGATATGTTCGCGGTAAAAACGTGGACATCGGAATGGTCGAATAGTTTTCAAGAGAATCAAGTGAGTAATATTGATTTTCTTAGTTTTTATTTCATTTTCGTACTTTTTATACCGTTTCTTAACAAGCGGCTTTGTTGAAAACGTGCTAATGCTACCCGGAAGTGCTCTCATTGTTAGATAAGAGCACCTAATTTAATAATAGCCTGTAATATCCTTGAAATCAATCGTCAACAGTCAAGATTTAATACGACAACATAAACGCTTTGTTAGGCAATTAAAACTACACAATAATTGAATGAAAATACCATTGTATTGCAATTTCTATAGGATTTGTTGAACATTCATGTTTCGTTTTTAGTTTTGGGGTGGATTTTAAGAAATTAAAGTCCTTGATGATCAAAACTCAAAAGTATGGCTTTGAATTTAATCATTTCATGAATAAAAGTCTTAATATCAAATTGTAAGTTTATAATATGGAATTAGTCTCTGCTGCAATGATATTACTTTTTTTTTAATAAATTAAAAACAATTGATAACTAATTGATAATAATAATTGATAAGGACATAGTGAATCCTTGCAATATTATGAGATTGTTTTTTTGTATCTTATATTCATATATATGTACCTTATATTCATTTATTATAATAAATACCTATAAATTATTGTATAAGTACTTTATTTTCATACTTGTTGAATTTACATGTTAAACTCACAAATTTTTATTTGGCTTTGTAGGTATGTTATTTCTTAATTTACAATGTAAACAATTAAAATATATAACTTTGAAACTGCTAATAACAATGATAACAATGAACATAGAAGAAACAGAATATTTAATATTTACTGATATTAAATTTAATAACGTCTTAAATAAATAGGTTTTTCTACCTATATTAAATACATTTCATAGTCAAATCTATATTTAAATAGTTTTCTCTTTTTTATCTTACATAGATAATGGTAGAATGGCCTGTATTAAAAGTAGATAAATTTGTTACAAATTACGAAAAACAAATACACATTTCTACAACCACAACTTGAAATTATTATTGACAAGTGTTATCTAAATTATGACGTTTATAATATATTTGTTTGCGTTTTCACTTGTTTTTATCACGATCGGAAGTGCCAGCTAGATCGATAGACATAAACGTAAAGGTCACGACGAATGTTTGCGACACATTCTCGAACCGGCCAATCGGTTTTGCACAACATCCTACATCGATACACGTGTTATTGCGATACCGAAGATGTGCAAGGACAATACGATGGATAATGGATGAATATGGCAATATTTAAAGGAATTCGAAATTCAAAACTTTTTTTTTCGTATGCGTTTTGCGCGGGAACTTTTTTCATTGATGCTTTGTGTATATTCGATATATTACGTTAATTACGTGAATATATTAATTATAATTACAACGGAATAATATCTAGATCACAATTTGCATACATTACGTATTACGCATGGACTGTTGAATAGGTAAATTTGTTTCAAAAACAAAGGATTATACTCCGTATGAAGTGTTATTAAAAAAAAATGTAAACATTACACTATCTCATGTCAACGCTAAGCTGGGTTTTGCCTAGATACAGCGGCATTGACCACTTTCCCGCTGACCTTGTGCTGAAGATCAATAGACGTGGATTGCGGAAGCACCCGACTGTTGGTAAAGTGGCTACGTCGTTTTCGCAAAACCTTGTACTAGTTTAATTACTTGAGTTTTTTTGTAGTTATAAACACCTGTGTATTAGAATGTGGCGGGCACCGTTGCCCGTGGTAATACTAGGTATGTATATTGTTTATTTTTACATATTTATTTTTTTTGATTCATCAAATTGTAATGAGATTCTGACTAAACTGTTATGTTGATTTACATGCGAAACTACTTAATTTCATTTACTGTCTGTAGTAAGCTGTATGATTAATGCTTACGATATCTAATGTTCTTTTGATTGTGACTATTATCCAACCCCGAGCTACCTATAAAAATGATTACAGACCACAATAAAAAAAATCATTAATTATTATTCTAGTACATAGTAGGTACCTAATTACTATTTCTTCATCAAAAATGTTTATTTCATATTTATCAAATGATTGTCATCACTCTTGCTCAAATATGTACGTGACACAAACGTTCTAGAACCTCGAAGAAATTAAAAAATTCAACCACGTGTAACAGAGCATGCGTTAGGTTTTATTTTAAATTGTCTCTGTAGTAATGCAACTTGCAAGCGCTAAACAATTATACCGCGGACGAACCCTGAACTCACTAGTATTCCTATACCTCATGTGTAATTCTGATGTATAAATTAGGTACTGTACAGTTGCATCCAAATTACAAATCCATTCCGTAGATTTTTCGTGAAAGACAAACAATAATCCATCCATCCTCACAAACTTTCGTATAATTATCACATTAGTAGGATATAAAAGAAAGGGTTGATATTGTTATTTTTTTATAACCTTCTCAACAGAAATGATTCTCTTTATTGTCAGTATTTTTGGGGAAACCTGGTCATTTGTCGCAATAACAAATATAATAGCATAACTCTATTGATAAAATTATGATAGTTATATGATAATTAAAGACGAGGAGGTTCAAAGACTTCGTTAATTCAATTTATTACGTTGTCATTACTCATACTTACGTAAACACTACTATCTAGAAACGGCTAGAATAAATGTTCTGGTTAGGGAGCCAGGTGCAAATTTGGTTAACTATTTCCTCTCAAGAGATAATTCGTCAGACGCATGAGAGTATAGTATTATAAAGCCTCGTGAACGTCAGCTGGCGCTCGGTTGGGGGGGTGCCTCCCACGCACATAGGAAAAAAAATACATTCATTCATTAATTTCCTCTCAGCTAAAATTTTGTCAAATTGTAGCTAACCCAATATCTCAACGAAAAAAAATAGTCAGCTGGTTACAACATGGTGTATTATACGTCAGCTGGTGTCTCGAACATGAAAGTTAAATTTAAAGAAAAATTTATTTTCCGTTATTTCCTCTCAAACAAAAATTTACCTGATGATAGCTTATATGTAACTGTGGATAAATATATATGTCAACTGGCTGTATCTTGGTGGAAAAACCGTCAGCTGATACGGGAGGCTACAACCGCTCTTCCCCCCAACCGAGCTCCAGCTGACGTTCACGAGGCTTCATAATACTATACTTTGATGCATTTTACTAATTACCGCTTGAGAGGAACTTGGTCATAAAATCTGCTGCTGGCTCCCGGACCATTCAATTTAATTGTCGATACTCTTATCTATTTTTAACGAACTAATTTACATATTATAAAATTATTTATTTATTAACTTTC
This sequence comes from Colias philodice, assembly GCF_061535455.1. Classification (NCBI taxonomy): domain Eukaryota; kingdom Metazoa; phylum Arthropoda; class Insecta; order Lepidoptera; family Pieridae; genus Colias; species Colias philodice. The sequence continues at coordinate 2,081,411 of NC_143088.1, read as the reverse complement.
ACTATTGTATTTTTGCAGGTAAATTAAAATTTAAATAGCCAAAATTATAATTTGTAAATACATAAATAAAGAAATTAAATAAATACTCGGAAAAATAACAACGGCACAGACAAACGTTTTTTTTTTAATACACAATATGCAATTTTAATAGATGTACGGTTTACGTATTACATCGAATGTGGACTGTATTTAGGTCGCTAATATGCTGCTAATAATGCTATGATATTATGGGACAACTGGGAACACTTTAATTATCGCTAATAATTATATATAATTCACGCGGATTCGAGCGGATAGATTAGCACTCGGGCGCTGCTATGGAAGAACTGCGCTTTCCGGCCGGCTCGGCCGTCGCACGATAATAATGCTGAGGCAGCTTGACCTCATTTACATTATTGCTCAATAATTGTCATTAATGTAATGTAACTATGGATAATAAGTAATTTAAAATAAAATATTTGTTCGTTGCTCGAACATGCTCCCGAGGCCCACAGAAGATATATATAAAATTTTATAAGTTTGGTAATGTTTGTAATGCATAATGATTATAGTTCCACCACTGATTCACTTATAGCAGAGCGTTTGCTAGTTATTGGAGACGTAGACCTATCGCTCCTTTTAAATCGCGCACTTGCCCATCGTCTGAGCCTGTTTTGTTCGCATGATACTTCACTACACTCTCCCCGCTCGGGTAAGGGAGACGCACGAACACTAGTAACACTTTTTTGGTGCACACACACACTAGAATCGACACACTCTTGGGGTATTGTCCGAGACTGAATAGTTTGTTGCGCTGCTGGGAAGCTCTGCTGTTGGGCTGCTGGGACGCTCTGCTGTTGGGCTGCTGGGACGCTCTGCTGTGGAGTCGCTCGACTCCTTCGCCACCACACGAAGAAAAAGATGCTTGCTAATATTGCTAGTGTTAGTGTTCCATATGACACTGCGTATTGGTGTAGGTCGTGTTTTGAAATACCTAAGGTATCCGTATTCTCGACAGCGTTTTTCATTATTTTTATTTTCTCCCCAAGAGTTTTTAATGATGCGTTGATATCTTCGTCGTCGGAGTAGTTTTCGATAGGCAGAGCAGAGTTAATCAGATTGTGAATGGGATTTAATTTGGTTTCTAATATGTCGGGTTTCAGATATAGCTTGTTTTCAAGTTGCTTAAATGAGTACAGTGTGATATCTTGTCCCTTTATTATGCATTGTTTGTTTAGTGATATAAGCCCGGCCTTGCTGACTTGGCGCGACTGAATGTCATTGTCACATATAATGCGTATGTGTGCCGTATCGCATTGAAAATATAAATATGTAGTTAGATCGTGTAATTGTATCCAACTACTTTTACAGCTGTTTATAATGTAATTACATTTATTATTTTTTATTTCGCAAAAACGTTCATGGTTGCTAAAGCTTATTATAGGACCATGCAATTGGCAAAAATAAATATCATTCTGGTTTTGGCATGATTGTAGTTCCGCTAATGTTAATGTAATGTAGGCATCTCTCTTTATGCTTATAGAAATATATTCCGCTATTGGTTTTATACTTATCATGTTGCTGTTAACTTGCTTGGGTATGGGTATCAATCTATATAGTTGGAAATTGTCCCGGCTAATCAATGGTATGAGTATTTCAAATATAAAGAAGTTTTCGGTAATTCTAGCTTTTACCTTTATTAATTTATAGATTTTATACAGGTCTGTATGTATGTTCTCTATGGGTAATGTGACGTCCTTGGGAATTTGGCTGGATATAATTTGCAGCTCGTCGCGCAATTGCTTTGGTGACAATAAGTGTACATTTATCTGGCCGTGGTAAATTTCGGTGGTAGTGTCCAATAGAGTATCTTGTATTCTCCGTAAATTCTGAATCAAATTGTTGCACGCTATTGCTGATAAGGTCACTTCTTGAATGGTCTCAATTTCTGATTGGATTACATTTGTTTTATTGTTTAGGATATTTAAATGTCTGTTAAAGATTTTGTACTGCGTTTCGATGGTTTTTTCAGTTCGCTTTAATATGTTGAATTCGGCTTCTATGACTGATGTTTGGTTCTTCCAAAGTTGGGTTATATGGTTGGCGTTATTTTTAATGAGCTCGATTTCCTGTTCATATTTCTCAGCAAAGCTTTGATCAAGTACTCCGAATAATGAATTAGCCACTGAGCCGACCGCATTGAAAAGACCGCGCCGGGTTCTTGACCGCGCGTCGAAATGCTGATTCAGTAACAGCTGGTTGTAGTATTGCAGTTCATTGTAATCATGACGTATTTGTAACAAGATAGTCTGGCAGTGATTCGATTCATTCATATTAGTGCAGGTTTTTTCTAAGTAATCCGATAAAAGATCTGCCGCTGTGTTCCCTTGCCAATATGGAGACATGTCAAAATATGCGATTAGCTTCCATTTGTCCCTAGCTAGTTGCATTTCGCCCATCGAGTCAAAGTATATGGATAGATTGCTTTCAAGCTGTTTTAACTTATATTCCGCTGTAGAGTACGATAAAATGCTCATAAAAAATATTAATGATAATACGACGCTTACAAGTTTTGAAGGAATATTTTGTCTGATTCGACTTTTCTTTCTTTCGCTTTTCAATTCGCTGCTGTTGTTTTGAATGATTCGACTTTCCTTTCTTTCGCTTTTCAATTCGCTGCTGTTGTTTGGAATGGATATATTATGATTTTGCTGATGATTGCTTTTTTCTTCGAGTGGTAATAATGATAATTTTACTACTGGCCGTTTTAAGATTCCATTTTTTGTTTTTAATGTAACTACTCTTACTAACCCGTCGCTTCCTGGATGGGTTTCTACTACTCGGCCCACTGGCCACTTCCCGGCTGGCATAATATCATCGTGAATGGTCACTAAATCCCCTATTTTAAGGTTTCTTTGAGGTTCTAACCATTTGCTTCGAACCGTCAACTGGCTGAGATATTCATTTTTCCAACGTTTCCAAATATCATTAAAAGTTTTATTTACTAAGTACCATCTGGTCCTGGCATCATGTGCTGTTTCTATTAGAGTATTCTCCGCTCGCTGATTTAAAAAATGTGACGGTGTTAAGAAATCTAAATCTTCCACGTCTTCCGTAATTGAACATAAAGGCCTTGAATTAAGGCATCCTTCTATCTGGGCAAGGATTGTGCTATATTCTTCAAAGGTTAAAGCTTGCTCTCCCACTACTCTCTTTATATGCTGTTTTAGGCTTCTTATCGATCTTTCCCAAATTCCTCCTGCGCTAGGCCACGATGGACAGTTCCAGTGCCATTCTATCTCCATTTCGGTGATTTCTTTGTAAAAACTATCGCTAAAATTGCTTAGTAATTCATTATATTCTTGTTGTATAATTTTATTTGCTCCGACAAAGTTCGTGCCATTATCTGAATATATATGCTTTGGGGTTCCGCGTCGTGCTGCCATGCGTCGCAGAGCCGCTATGAAAGTTGTGCTGCTGAGGTCGGAAACTATCTCTATATGTACCGCTTTCGTAACCATGCATATGAATAACGCTATGTAACCTTTTGTGGTTTTAACTCCTCGACCTTTATTAATCTTGACGTTGACGAATCCTGTAAAATCGACTCCTGTATGATAAAATGGAGGAGCTGGATTAACACGATAGCTAGGCATATCTCCCATTAGTTGATGTAATTTCGTAGGCTCTCGCTTTTTACATGTGATACAGGTACGAAGTTGCTTCTTTGTTGCTCGATATCCCTTAACTATCCAGTATTTTTGCCTTAAAATTGAAATAGTAATTTTTGCTCCACCGTGAAAAGAAAGTTCGTGTGCTTCGTTTATCAGTAGTTCCGTTAAACGTCCGCTATATGGAATAATTATTGGATATTTCATATCTTCGCTGATGTTTGCATTCTTTAAACGACCTCCAACTCTTAAAATACCATTTTCATCTAAAAATGGATTTAAGCTTAATAATGCACTGTTCGATCGTAATTTATTTTCCTTTTTTAATTGCTCTATATCAGCTGAGAATTCAGTCGATTGAACATATTTAATAATTGCCGTTTTAGCTTTTCTCACGTCTTGTAATGTGAGATACGTCGGCCTTTGTTTTAATGACGGTGTAATCGCTCGTAATATCCATGCTAATACTCGTACTATTTTTATTAATGAACTATATTTGTTTAATAAATTATCTATTATGCTTGATGTGTATGTTTTTTGAATGATATTTACTTGTTTTCTTATTTCTAAATTTGTCATATAATTAGTGTGCTGCTGCTTATTTTTAAAATCTGTACTCAATAACCATTCTGGACCTTGCCACCATAATAAGTTTTCTTTTAATTGTAATGCTGTTTGACCTCGACTCGCTGCGTCAGCTGGATTCTCCTTCGTTTTTACATAGCGCCATGATTGAGGTTGCATTGTTTCGTGGATTTTCTTTACTCGATTTGCTACAAAGGGCTTCCAACGGTCGGGGTTGCCGTTGATCCAACCAAGGGCTACCATTGAATCGCTCCATCCATAAACTTCAACTTTCGTGCTGCTGATGCTATTTTTTATTTTATTCATTAATTTTGCTAATAACTCCATGGCACATAATTCTAATCTAGGTAAAGATACTTCCTTTTTATTTGGTACTAATCTGGATTTTGCTGCTATTATTATACTTGAGATTGCGCTATTTTTTGCGACTCTGGCATATATGACGCATGCATAGGCTTTTATTGAGGCATCGCAGAACCCATGTAATTCAATTATGCTATTCTCATCACATTTATACCATCTGGGAATTTTAATACATTTTAACGTATTTAGCTCATTTTTTATTTTTATCCATTCGCTTTTTATATCTTGGGAGACTAGATCACGCCATTCAAGATCTGCTTGTAACCATACTTTTTGAAATAAAATCTTAATTTTTGTTGTAAGCGGCGTCAACCATCCTAATGGGTCAAATAGCTTAGACATTTCCGATAATAATTTTCTTTTCGTTAACCTTGCTGAGTTTTCATATAATACGCTATCATAGTCGAATACAAATACGTCACTAATAGGGTCCCATCGTAGGCCTAATGTTTTCGGCGTGTTTTCCGTTTTAAACATAAATGTTGATTGCTCGTCTCGTTCTTTGCTGGTTATGTTTTCAATGAGGCTCTTATTATTTGCAATCCATTTTCTCAATAAGAACCCTGCTCCGCTAAGTACATGATTCACCTCCGCTATTTTTTGCTGACCTTCGCTAATTGTGTGTGCTCCCGAAATGTAGTCATCCATATAAAACTCTTCTTTAATGCTTTTTGCTGCTTTTGGGAAATTATTTTGCTCATCTTGTGCTAGCTGATTCAACGTCATAATTGCTAAGAAAGGTGCTGCTTTGGTTCCGTAAGTGATAGTTGTTAATTGATACGCTTTTATAGGCTGGTCTGGGCTTGATCTCCACCATATTTGTTGAAGTTTTTGGTCTTCTTCTTTTACTAATATTTGTCGATACATTTTTTCAATATCAGATGTATAGGCGTAACGGTATAGTCTCCAATTGATTATGATACTTTGTAAATCTTTTTGCATATTGGGTCCCTTGTGCATAACGTCGTTTAAGCTGTAGCCTGTCGTGGTTTTTGCTGATCCGTTAAATACGACTCGTAGTTTAGTGGTGCTGGATGCTGCTCGCTGTACCCCATGATGTGGTAAAAAACATTGTACGCTTGAATTTAATGCTGCTAGTTTCATGTGTCCCAGTTGTATATATTCGCTCATAAATTGCTTGTATTGCTCCGATAATTCATGCTGCTTATTAAGTTTATTTTCTAAACTCTTAAATTGTGCTAACGCTAGTTTTTCAGACGATCCCAATTTTTCTAACGCTTGATCCTCCATAGGTATGCTTACTTCATAACGTCCGTTTTTTAATCGCTTTGTAGTTGCTAAGTAATAATCTAAACACTGCTTATCTTTCGCTGACATATCATTTTGCTCTTGTATATCCTCTATTTTCCAAAAATCTTGAATTGCTTGTATATGATTCAAAATAACGTTGCAGTGGAAGGTATTTATGCTGCCTCCACATAATAACCAACCCAATTGCGTCTGCTGTGCTAGTGGTTGTGAGATTTCGCGGCCTCGAATGATCCCATCTAACATAATGTACGAATAAATATCTGCTCCAAATAAAATATCTATTGCTCGGCTTTTGTTAAATTCTGGATCGGCTAAGTTTAAGTGCGCTATACATTTCGACCAGCCGGGTTTTTCAAACGATCTATTAGGTAGATTTTTTATAAGATTAGTCATAATGAATGTGTCGACGTTGAAGGTAAAATTGTTATATATAGATTGGCAATTAATCTTGAGTTTTCCACGACAGTTGTTTTCTTGGCCCCCTACACCAAGGACGATCCCTTTGCTTTGTTGACGTTTTAAGCCCAGTTGCTGTGCTGCTCGTTCGGTTATGATGCTAATTTGAGACCCTTGGTCGATCAGTGCTCGCATTATGTGCTGTTTGCCATCTTCAGCTGTTACCTTTACCAATGCGGTGGCTAAAAGTACTTCAGAGTCATCTTGCTGAGACATATTCGATTGATTTTTGGGACTGTAATAGACCTGTCTTTGGGTGTTGCTACTCATCAATTTTTTATTTCTAAAATTTTCGCTAGCTTGCTGCTTAAAACATTCGTGTAATAACGTGTGGTGTGCGCCAGCACACACATGACACCGCTTATTCGAAGTACATTGACTTCCATTGTGATCAAAAATGCAATTAATGCAAAACCGTAGTTGCTTAACCGTTTGTAGTTTATTCATAAATGATAATTTAATAAATTGTGGACAATTAGTGAGCGCGTGTTCGAAATTGCATAAGGGGCATTTTTTCGCTGAGGTGTGCATTGACGTCAGTGACCTCTTTACTTGATTATTAATATTAATTCTATTTGAATTAATGTGTATGGGTTGTCTGTACGTTGCTAATAATTGGTTCGATGTTCTATGATGTCTTTGTTCTGCTGCTGAATTTTGGTTTCTTCGTGATGATTCAAGCGATGTAAATTTGTTTTCAAGAAAATCCAAAAATTCTTGTAGTATAGGGAGCTCTCGAGTGTTTTTTAATGATTCTACGTATTCAGAATAAGTTTCGCTGTCTAATTTTTGCGATAATAAATGTACCAATAGCGGATCCCAAGTAGTTATATCTACGCCTAGGTTTTTTATAGCGTGCAAGCTTTCTAATGTGACGTCATGTAATTTCTTGATTGCTAGATATGATTGCTGCTGTATATTAGGTAAATTGAGAAATATGTTAACGTGCGATGTAAAAATTAGCTTTTTGTTATTAAATCGATGATTTAGGATATTCCAACAAACTAAATAATTATCGGAGCTGATAGGCAAATGCTGTATAAGGCGCTCGGCTTCCCCGCTTACTTTAGCTTTCAAAAATTGCATTTTTTGCGCGTTCGATATTGATGTATTTTTATGTATAGCTTCATTAAAAAGGTCTTTGAATGATACCCACTGATGATAATTGCCAGAAAATGTCGGTATATCCATCTGTGGAGTTGATTTATCTCTATGACTTGTTGCACACATTTTTGAGTTTATAGCTCTCTTTGTATTGATATATATTTTTTCATGCTTAGTAAAATTAATTTCGTACGCTTCATCTTCCTCTCCAAGTTCACCAACTATCTCCCAATGTAAATTTTCCACCGCTGACCATCGATTGTGGAGAATACGAAGGGAGTCTTCATATTCCCACTTCTCCTCCAAATTATTCACCTCAATGTTTCTTACTGCTCTGATAAATGCTTTAAAATTGACTTCCTGCTTTCGAGATAAATCGTCTAATTTGCTGTTGGTCCCCCGTGATTGAAATGTTGTAGACCTAGGCGTCGCTTGCGATTCTAAACCGGATCCTCCCGCTTTCGGCTCTAGATGGGCTTGCTTTTGTAATAAAAAATTATCATATGCTTCACTGATCGCTTCCTTTGCTCGAATATAAATGTCGTGAATGTTAATAAATTCTTCCCGCATAAAATATTGATGCTGTGTCGATTCATATTTTAAAAGCTTTTCATGATTTTTCTGGCATTCATCCCATAAAGATTCTAATATATCTAAACGCTGTCTGCAATATTCGATACTCTTACGCTCTGCACTATCTTTTTTAAAATTCGCTAATAACTTCTTTATTTTGTCCTTGATCTCTAGTTGGACCGTATATAAAGCTTCCATTGTAATATAAAATAATCAAACGGTAGAAATAAAAAATAAAATGGAAAATTCTTACTTGGCTGTCTCGGATACGGTCGACGTGGCTACGTCCCCGGATACCTTAGGTTGCTTGCTGTTGCTGGCTGACGTGGCGGTTGACGCGTGGCGGCACGTGCTGCTGACGTAGGCGGCTGGCTTACGTCTTGCTGGTTGCTGGTTGCTGATTCCTTGTTGCTAATTTCTGATGGCTATTTGCTGCTTGCTGATTGCTAGATGCTAATTTTTGGTCACTGATCGTCTGATGCTAATTGATAGTTGCTGATTGCTAGATGCTGATTGCTGGATGCTAGATGCCTGATGCTAAATGCTAGTTGCTGGTCGCTTATTGTTGATTGCTAGACGCTAGATGCTGGATGCTAAATGCTAGTTGCTGGTTGCTAGATGCTAGTTGCTAGATGCCTTTTGCAGTTCACGCTACTTGCTACTTGCTATATGCTGGTCGCTGAATGATAATTTCTGGTTGCTACTTGCTATATGCTGGTTGCTGATAGATAATTGCTGATTCTGCTAATTCTGCTGTTCTGGTAATTTCTATTCCGCTCGAATGCTGCTGCTAGATATTCTGATAGGGGGTTTTCCTGTTGGCTGGCTGTACTTTGCTCGGGGCGATGCGCGTGGTGACACGTGGAGCTGACGCAAGCTCTTTTATGGCTTGAAAATGCTGGATTTTGTATCTCGTTAAAATGCTAATTTTGGCTGCTGTTGAATGATATGCTGCTTGCTTGTAGTTATAAGATAATACGCTGAATAAATATCACGGGGGAAGAAGGGACACGTGGATTTCCGGTTCCACGTCACACTTTACACTCGCGACGCGGCACACTTTTTTACGGTAATCCTGCTCGAAAATTATAATTTGTAAATACATAAATAAAGAAATTAAATAAATACTCGGAAAAATAACAACGGCACAGACAAACGTTTTTTTTTTAATACACAATATGCAATTTTAATAGACAATAAATAGTAAATGCGAGATCCTAGTGTCCCAAACATTTTTTTTATCAATTTTTTGCATTATGGATAATAAGCAAACTTTGATTGTCTATTTTGACTGGCTATGAAAGATAAAGCTCTGATAAATGCTTTAAAATTGACTTCCTGCTTTCGAGATAAATCGTCTAATTTGCTGTTGGTCCCCCGTGATTGAAATGTTGTAGACCTAGGCGTCGCTTGCGATTCTAAACCGGATCCTCCCGCTTTCGGCTCTAGATGGGCTTGCTTTTGTAATAAAAAATTATCATATGCTTCACTGATCGCTTCCTTTGCTCGAATATAAATGTCGTGAATGTTAATAAATTCTTCCCGCATAAAATATTGATGCTGTGTCGATTCATATTTTAAAAGCTTTTCATGATTTTTCTGGCATTCATCCCATAAAGATTCTAATATATCTAAACGCTGTCTGCAATATTCGATACTCTTACGCTCTGCACTATCTTTTTTAAAATTCGCTAATAACTTCTTTATTTTGTCCTTGATCTCTAGTTGGACCGTATATAAAGCTTCCATTGTAATATAAAATAATCAAACGGTAGAAATAAAAAATAAAATGGAAAATTCTTACTTGGCTGTCTCGGATACGGTCGACGTGGCTACGTCCCCGGATACCTTAGGTTGCTTGCTGTTGCTGGCTGACGTGGCGGTTGACGCGTGGCGGCACGTGCTGCTGACGTAGGCGGCTGGCTTACGTCTTGCTGGTTGCTGGTTGCTGATTCCTTGTTGCTAATTTCTGATGGCTATTTGCTGCTTGCTGATTGCTAGATGCTAATTTTTGGTCACTGATCGTCTGATGCTAATTGATAGTTGCTGATTGCTAGATGCTGATTGCTGGATGCTAGATGCCTGATGCTAAATGCTAGTTGCTGGTCGCTTATTGTTGATTGCTAGACGCTAGATGCTGGATGCTAAATGCTAGTTGCTGGTTGCTAGATGCTAGTTGCTAGATGCCTTTTGCAGTTCACGCTACTTGCTACTTGCTATATGCTGGTCGCTGAATGATAATTTCTGGTTGCTACTTGCTATATGCTGGTTGCTGATAGATAATTGCTGATTCTGCTAATTCTGCTGTTCTGGTAATTTCTATTCCGCTCGAATGCTGCTGCTAGATATTCTGATAGGGGGTTTTCCTGTTGGCTGGCTGTACTTTGCTCGGGGCGATGCGCGTGGTGACACGTGGAGCTGACGCAAGCTCTTTTATGGCTTGAAAATGCTGGATTTTGTATCTCGTTAAAATGCTAATTTTGGCTGCTGTTGAATGATATGCTGCTTGCTTGTAGTTATAAGATAATACGCTGAATAAATATCACGGGGGAAGAAGGGACACGTGGATTTCCGGTTCCACGTCACACTTTACACTCGCGACGCGGCACACTTTTTTACGGTAATCCTGCTCGAAAATTATAATTTGTAAATACATAAATAAAGAAATTAAATAAATACTCGGAAAAATAACAACGGCACAGACAAACGTTTTTTTTTTAATACACAATATGCAATTTTAATAGACAATAAATAGTAAATGCGAGATCCTAGTGTCCCAAACATTTTTTTTATCAATTTTTTGCATTATGGATAATAAGCAAACTTTGATTGTCTATTTTGACTGGCTATGAAAGATAAAGAAGATAAAAATAATTTGGAAAATCCAAAAGTGCACGCCTCATATTTTTTTTTTAATAATTATTTATTAATTATTATTTTTGTTTATTTAATAACAATTAAACCACATCGAATCAGACCCTGAAAAATGAAAGGGTTCTATTCCTGAGCATACTCAAGCGTAAGAGAAAAAAAAAAAGACTCGATTAGTAAAGTATTTCGGTCGCTATCGTGTTAACAAGAAAATCCTCCGCACATACAGACACACGGACGTCCAAGACAGAACTTTTTTAAACTGTTTTTTAACTAGTTTAAATAACAAAAATGACATCAAAAATATCATGAATGTTAAAAATAGTGTTTTTTCTTAATATGTGTGTGTATGTATTATCTTACAAGTGCAATGTATGATACATAAAGACATTTTAAGTTTGAAAAATCAGATGTTTTGCGCGAAGCGACAGTAGTACCCACCTCAACGCTTCGCTTATGAGGCGTGCAATAACACGCTTTTGCAAAAAAAGGAATGAAAAGTTCCATTTAGATAAAAATAACATAACGTAGCAATAGCACATGCAATAGTCACCACAAACTTAATTAAACGTAGGTTATTTTAAGGTGAAGCATAATTAAATCGAAGTTTATTTTATTTTAATTCATAAAAAGAAACCTTAATATTACAAAAAATACATGTGAAAAATAGAAGTCATGCGCAAACGCGCAGCTAACGTAAAAGATAAATATTTTTCTTACATTAGCAAAAAGTAAAGGAAAAATAATTATTCTATTTATAGCCTAGACGAGTAACGAAGTTAAACCTGGATTAATTGTGGCCTGCGGTATTTAGAAACCTGTTTAAGAGCTCATATAAAGTCACAAAAAAAACATAGCAATGACATACTATACAACCATACCAAGACAACCTTAGTATTTTTTCGTGCATACAAATTTAATGAGATTTGTATTAAAGGTAAAAAGGCGTATTTTCATGAATTGCAAAGAAGGGAAAGTAGTCTTTATATTATGTATACTGTAAACAGACAGGTTTATTCTATTAAATTTGAAGAGAAAGAAAACTGCAGTCTAAGATATCCGAAAATCGAAATGAGTAAAATCTAAAATAATAATAAAAAAGCACCATAGACAGATTATTCATTTCATAAAAATGTCTCGGTTTTTCTCATCTAAGTTGAGTTATCTAACCTAGAGCCGAAACCGAGTGCGAAATACATATAAACGAAGACAAATATGAAATTAAACAAATTGTATTTATAATAGTATTTTGGTCTGTGACATTATTTTTGAGGTGAAACTTCTTTAGGCGCGTTGATAGTCAATTTTCAAGGTCGCGTGATAGCAATACCGTCACGTCCTGGAGTAAAGCGACGATTTGGTATCTTTGAGTCTTGAAACAAGCTCTTTATACATATATTGTCTTTATTCTACTTGAACGTTTAATGAAAATGACACTTTTGCAGTTGCTGTGGTCATTCTGCGGGTGCCTCCTGGTGTCTTTACTAGTCGTATTCTTCTATTATTATAAACGATGGAGGACGAAGGGTAAGTTTATTATTATTTTGTTAAAATTAATTTATTTTTCAATTGTATAATATTTACTTTTTATAACGACCTCAAGTTAAGTCGGTTGCTTAACCGATTATAAGTCGGATAAAGTTTTTATTTTGTTATTTTGGAAAATATTTTAGCATGTACTTTCCGTCCAAAATAATTTAAGTGCAGTTAATTATAATTACACAAGACTGATATTATCTTTAAACAGATTAAAAATTACTGTAAGTATACGAAACCTTAACAATAAGACATTTAAAAAGTTAGTAAAAAATCAACAACATTGAATAAAGAATATGTTTTATATTGGAAAAAACTTGAGCGATGTCAAGTCAAGGGACATCCGGATGGAACGAAGTGTTAAGTTAGAGAGAGACAGATATAGAACCACGCGCAATCCGCAAAAAGTGTCGTGACAAGTTTTCGTAAGAATTTTTTCCGTCTAGCCCCCTTTCACAACGCGCGATAAGGAACTTCGTTCCAAAATTAAATTAAAATCATGTTACTAAATACAATCCATGTTTTTTCTCAATATAGGACTATATACCTTTATTATTTGTATTAGTATAAAACATTTTTTTAACATTACATTGTCTGAACTCCAGAAATATCCGGAGGCGTAGGAACCACAGCTACCGGCGAACCAGCCAAGCGTTTCCGTAAACGAGACAAAATGCTATTCTACGGACGTCGGATGTTGCGTAAAGTGAAGTCTATCTCCAACTCCGGGCAGGGCAGGAAGCGTCGAGCCGTCATGAGGTTCGCGAGGAAACTGCTGCAGTTGAAGAAGGAAAGCGCTCCGGAACAGTTGAAGGTAGATTTTTGGACTACCCTCAATAAAATTATATGATTGATGTCAATAGTTGATGTGTATGATAAATTCAACCTGTTTTAAAAAGTAACAAGGTTGATAACACAATATGTCCTGTTTTATATTTCAAAGAAATGTAGTCCAGTAAAGTTAGATTGGTTTGGTTAGGATCTGTTTAATGGTTTATGAGTAATTTGAATACAAACACAAATATTGTAAATCACATACTACTATATAATATATTGTCATACATTTATGTATAGTTGTGGACCTGATAAACCATTCAAATATAAATACCACCTTGTTACAACAAATAAAAACAAAAAATACTTGGTTTTTAATATTAAGCTTAGGACCGAATCGGATTTCATATTCGGATTTGGAAAAATTTCAAACCAACAAATCCGTAATCTATGAAAATTTCCAGGTATTAGAACCGCCAGCGGAATACCTAGAAGAAGATCTCACCAGCGATGACCGAGTGCCCCCAGATGCGCTATACATGTTACACAGCATCCGAGTGTTTGGCCACTTCGAGAAACCGGTGTTCCTGATGTTGTGCAAACATACGGAAATATTGAATCTACCGGCTGGATCGTTTTTGTTTAAAGTTGGTGAGTGTGAAGAAATAAGTCTGAACTGTGGTAGAAATAGGTCTATATATAGGACAAAAAAATTGTATATAATTTAACTGTAATGTCTATAATGTATTGCCAAATTTTAGGCTTTATAAATTAGATCAAATGTAGCAAAACGAATTAACGTCATTTTTCAATTTTCGAAGCAGTAAGTTAAAATTATAGAATGCATTAAAAAAAAACAGACTGCTGCGACAGAGGCAATATCCGTCATTAAAGTCGTGTCTCTGATTCTTGAACTAGAGCCTAACACCACTACCATATCCTATATCAACTATATTAATTCCGTGTCCATTTTCAGGTGAAACGGACGAAAACGTGTACGTCGTACAAACCGGTCGCGTGAACGTGTACATAACCAACGCGGACGGCAGCAGCCTGTCGCTGAAGGTGGTGCGGGCTGGGGAAAGCGTCACCTCGCTGCTCAGCTTCACCGACGTGCTTACGGTACGGGTCACCTATCTTAATCTCGAATTTGAATTGATGATGACATTTTTTCATAACCCGGTTTTTTAAAATTCCGAAGTTTTGTTTGCCATATAATCGCAAATCCAAATTTCATTTGCCCATTTCTTCATTTGTACGACGTTTTACAATCCAGACGAATGAGTTCCAAACACGAAATCTAAATGCAAAAAATTCAGATGACCGTAATCCAGAAAAACTAAATCCTTCCAGAGGATCGCAGTTGTAATCTAACTGACTGACTGACTTTTGACCATAATTTGATTATTTAATTATGTGTCAAGTTGTTTATCTTTAATATATATAAATCTCGTGTCACAATGTTTGTCCTCAATGGACTCCTAAACCACTTAACCGATTATAATAAAATTCGCACACCATGTGCAGTTCAATCCAACTTTAGAGATAGGATAGTTTAAACTTTAAACATGTAGGTACCACGAAGCCGGGGCGGACCGCTAGTATAATATGTATTTGTGTTGTGATTTTATAATGTCTAATCTTAAATCTGTTTCCAGGGCCACTCACAACCATACAAGACGGTGAACGCAAAAGCGTTAGAGGACTCGCAAGTGATCAAACTTCCGATGAAGGCCTTCCAAGAGGTGTTTAAGGAGTATCCCGATATATTTGTTAGAGTTATTCAGGTAATTGTGGACCTTTTATTAATAGATTTAAGAAACATATTGCCATAATGATGAGTAAATTTATTGTTATGTAAAAAGTACATGTGTCATGGTATTTAGTAAAAAATATGTGTCGGCACGAAACAAAATTGAAAGATATTGTTTGTTAGAAAATGATATGAAACCTACTTGAATTTTATGTATAAATAAATTCAAGTAATAAATAATAATAAAAAATGATATCAGCCAAATTAACTACAATGATTGATGTTTTATTTATATTTATATTTATTTAAAAACAAGATTACATAAATACTTATAAATAATGTATTAATTACAGATTATCATGGTGCGTTTACAAAGAGTGACATTTACAGCCCTGCATCAGTACTTAGGGCTTAGTGCTGAACTTGTCAATCCTGTAAGTATTTCTGTATATATTACTAGCTGTGCCGCGCGGTTTCACCTGCGTTGCTCCGTTTCTGTTTGTGATGACACGTGATGACATATAGCCTATAGCCTTCCTCGATAAATGGGCTATCTAACACCGAAAACATTTTTTAAATCGGACCAGTAGTTCCCGAGATTAGCGCGTTCAAACAAACAAACTCTTCAGCTTTATAATATTAGTATAGATTTGATCTTATAAAATTATTTTAATTTACAAGTACATATTGTAAAGATATAAACAAGAGTTTTGTGTCAACATTTTGATCAGTGAAGAAGATAACTTCTTGTCTTATCAAGTTCTAGACAACAGATTTAAATATATGAACTATATAGAGAAAAATTAATTTTTGCATTAAATATGGCATTGTTAACTTCTAAATACTGAACCGATATTTTTATTGTTAATTGAATGTCTGTTATTGTTACTTAGTTCAAGTAACATGGTTATTTACTGTTTTTTTTAATTTCTATGCAATATGTTTTGCTTCCATTTATTTTTAAGCTATTGCATAGCTTCTATCGCGGGCCTTGAGCGGGGGGACCGAATCCAGAAATTGCGTAACGAAAAACCTCACGCTCCCCACTCCGACGGGCGCAGAGGTGTGGCTTGAAGGCATAGCATGCAATAGCTTTGCCGCGGCAGTCCCCGAGTGCCACACGTCTTTTTGAAGTGAAAACTTCTTTAGCGGCGTTGAGCACTTTTTCTGTAATGGGTATAAAATCTTAAACTCGCGTCAGGACACGTGACCTGATCGAAAAAGCGTAAGACGGATGGATATCAAACATGCTCAACGTTAATAATCAAGTTTTCACTTATGCCGGCACTCCCGGAGTGCAACCCGTCTTTTTTTATCCTTTTTCTGTTACGATAATATGTTGTTTATCTTCTTTTTTTGTTTTTCCCCATTTCCTAATGATTTTTTTCGGTCCAGGGTCGCGAAAAACGCCGACCCACGACCGTAATATCGTCGCCCGGTAAGACCGCGAAGACCGTGGTGGACGCGGGTACGACCATGCACTCGCCGCACCACAGCGAGCGGAACCTTCTCGAACACGTGAGTGTTAACTACCCACATTTTGATGTGACTACCCGCATTTTCGGTTATTTTTTTCAGTGTTGGAGTGAAATATTTGTGAGATTGCGCTTTTTTTGAGTAAAGTGTTTTTTTAAGAAAAAAAATTGACGTTTAATTTGTGATTTTTCACAAAATCTATTTCAAGACAATAGTATACAAATATACTATATTTCATCATATTATTATCTAAATCATAACTTTTATTTCTGTTAATAATCCATACCATACATGACCTTCTATATGAATCTTAAATCCATTTAATAGCTTTTGAAATAATATCATTCGATTTTAATACCAAGTGTTTTCCATTACTTTAAACCTGCTTGATATTTGATTTGTTTGTTTTTTTATTGTAACAATAACATTACATGTAAATAACATAAAATGAACAGCAAGACGCGGGTTTGGCGCCGTCATCGCCCATACACATACAGGGCAGGAAACCCAGACCGGACATGATGCCGGATATTACGTCTAATACGCCTCAGGTATGGTGGATTTTTGAAGTGAAAACTTCTTTAGCGGCGTTGAGCACTTTTTCTGTAATGGGTATAAAATCTTAATCTCGCGTCAGGACACGTGACCTGATCGAAAAAGCGTAAGACGGATACCATTCCAAAATATCAAACATGCTCAACGTTAATAATCAAGTTTTCACTTCTGCCGGCACTCCCGGAGTGCAACCCGTCTTTTTTGAAGTGAAACTTCTTTATCGGGGTTGGAAAAAAATTTAGTGTAACATTTTTTCGTTACGCGTGATATTTTTCCGTTACGCGCCATCTTTTTCTTATCCCTACCACGCGTGATTCGACGTATTTGTGTAAAGTTGCATGTAGTAAATTATTTTATTTAAAATAAGGTCATAAAGAAGTTTCACTTCTTACGTGTGTACTACTACTACTAGTACACGCACACATTTTTTTTATTTTTGTTTTTTTTTAATAGTGATGTAGTGGGGTAGCGAAGGATGTGGTTAGTACAAAACAAAAAAAAATGTGATACAGTTTAAAAAAAGTAGTAGATAACCAATTAGTATTCTGCATTTTATACTGTATTCTATACCTATATTTTTCCTATTAAATAGTTCTGTAATTGTGGCTAATGAAAATATTTTTTTTGCAACGGAATTGAAAAATGCTTTAGTCCAAAGCTGAGTCTGAGACTACAAAAACAAATAAGTGAATTGAATTTTTTAATATAATATTTTGTTTTAAAGTCCTAGAAAAAACTAGTAAAGTTTAAAATAATGAAAAAAAAAATGTTTTTTTGCAGCAACAACCAGACGTGCAGCCAACTTCATCATTCCAAAGGCCGAAAGAGGGATCCTCCTTCAAGAAACATTACACTGACAATCTTGATGAGCAGGTATGTTAATCAACACTAATATTATAAAGAGGAAAACTTTGTTTGTTTGATTGTAATGAATAGGCTCATAAACTACTGGACCGATTTTGATGAAATTTGGCACAGATAATCTTTAGACCCTCATAAAGAACATAGGCTACCTTTTATTGCGAAATATGTACCACGGGTGAAGCCGGGGCGGACCGCTAGTTATACATATAGATATTTATTCATATTTGTTTGTGTTTAAATAATCCCTATTAATTTAAGTTCCGTTAAAGAAAATGAAATAAAAACAACTTCTCACTAATAAGAATACTTTCTTTGACAAAAATGTGTGCGTGTACTAGTGTACACACGTAAGAAGTGAAACTTCTTTATGACCTTATTTTTCAAAAAATAATTTGCTATATGCAACTTTACAGAAATACGTCGAATAACGCGTGGTAGGGATAAGAAAAAGATGGCGCGTAACGGAAAAATGTCAGGCGTAACGAAAAAATGTTACACTAAATTTTTTTCCAAACCCGATAAAGAAGTTTCACTTCAAAAATGACATCAACAACATGAGTATTTTATGTACGGACTACGTTAATTTAAACTCAAACTACAGATAACAGATATTTATATCCCATTTCTGAATGACTAGCTTTCCGCCCGCGGCTTCGCCCGCTTTGTCTAAAACATAATAAATTATATACTAAAACCTTCCTCTTCAATCACTATCTATTAAAAAAACCGCATCAAAATCCGTTGCTTAGTTTTAAAGATTTAAGCATATATAGCATAGGGACAGAGAAAGCGACTTTGTTTTATACTATGTAGTGATAGTGATATGAATACAAAGTCAAAACTAAAATACATATTAACATTACTCTCATCATTAAAAAAGAGCGTGTGCCAAACACACGTGTTAGAAGTGAAACTTCTTTGGCAATATTCAAAGATACCAAAATCGTCGCCTTACTCCATGACGTGACGGTATTGCCATGACGCGATCTTGAAAATTTTCTCGCAACGCGCCTAAAGAAGTTTCACTTCAAAAATCACATTATAATCACTACATAGTATAAAACAAAGTCGCTTTCTCTGTCCCTATGTCCCTATGTATGCTTAAGGTTGATGTTCCGACCGTCCCTCCATACATTTTTGATTACCTCTAAACACTTAACACAGACACTATTTCTTTAAAACTAATCATTTTATCACTTCTCTATAATGAAATGTGTGCGCGTTCGACCTTTTTAATCAATAATTTACAATATTTACTTAGAAAAACAACAGTAAAATACCGGAAAAATTTGACACTTCTACAGTAGTGTGCGTGACTTTTGCCAAGCGAAACACGACATAAAGCACGACATCTAGCGCATAGACTATATACTTATTACAGATCTAGCGCGTCAATGTCTAAACGAAAGGCGATGTTTAGACATTGACGCGCTAGATGTCGTGCATTCGCGTTCGTTATCTTATGCATAATGAGCATAATTCTAATAAATCAAAGTTATGTGTAAAAATTGAGTAATTTCATTTCCAATCGTTCAAAGAAAATAACAATAAAATAAAATAAAACTAATGACCTTAGAAACTATGTTTTTTTTTATTTATTACTCATTATTGTTCGTCCGTCGTAGGTCTGTAAACTGTATTGTACACTGAAGGTAAATGGTACTGTAGGTACTTTAGTTCGGCGTCGTCGCTCGTCGGCTTGATATAAAATTACATTCTTGATTTCATTGACACGCGCTATGATTTGCGCGCGGAATTTCTTGTGTTGTGAATTTATTTTTGTATGCTATGCATTTTAATTGATTCAAATTGCAATGTTTCTCTAGTATGCATTTGAGACTATATTGTAAATTGTAATAATTGATCGTGGGTATAGTAATTAATTATTCTAATAACGCAATTAGTAATATATGTATTTTCGGTGGGATTCAAAACAAAAAATTGGCCCGTGATTTTTATGAAATTTCACCACATTGCAAATCACATCAATCATAGTTCGTACACATGTATGACGAAAGTGATTAGTATTGTGGCTAACATTGACTCATCAGTTCATCACTGAAACCAGTGATAAATCAGTACCTATATCATATTGTGTTTGAATATTTTTAAACAATGATATAAGTATACAATTATTATAAATCGGTAAACTATCAAAGTAATCACAAACTTGCAAACATTGGTAAAATGTCCAGTAGTTTATGAGCCTATTCATTACAATCAAACAAACAAACAAAGTTTTCCTCTTTATAATATTAGTGTAGACAAACACTATGAATACGATCACGAATGCAAATTCGGGGATTTTCTAATTATTGCTAAATAATAATTGAATTCGTTTTGAAATACTCTATAATTTTTAGTGTATAAATAGACATTTATAATGTGGTGCTCATTTTTTTTGTACTGCTAACGCTATTGTAGGTACCTATTTTCGTTGTTTTATTTCAAGTGAACACGGCCATACAATTTTGTCACGAGCCGCCTATGATTGTAGGTACTTTTGTTAGGCTCCTTCGTCGTGTCGCGGAAGAATTCCAACAAATACCCGCGGCCCCATCATTAAAGCGGCTCGACGGAACACAGTGGGGTTTTAGTCGGTAAGAATCCGACATAACCCACGGCTCCTTCCCCGGGGGCCGTGGGTATCTTTGGAAGATTTCCCCACTATAAAAAAAAAAAAAAAGGCTCCTTCGTCGTCCGCGTCGGCTCGAAAGTTCTTGATTTCATTGTCACGCGCTATGATTTGCGCGCGGATATTCTTGTGTTGTGAATTTATTTTTGTATTATTATTATTTTTTATTTATTTTTTATTTTATTGATTCAAATAAAATATTTCACTAGTATGCATTTGAGACTATATTGTATTATGTATAATTTATCGTAGGTATAGTTATTCTTATAACGCAGTTATATTTTCGGTGGGACAATTTGACCCGTGATTTTTCTGAAATATCACCACGTTGCAAATCACATCAATCATACACACGTATGACGAAAGTATAGTGGCTATAATTGACTCATCAGTTCATCACTGAAACCAGTGATAAATCAGTATATCATATTTTATTGTGTTTGAATATTTTTTAAACAACGATATATACAATATTATTATAAATCGGTAAACTACCAAAGTACTTCCGAATTTTCAGACAGACAAACAAGTAGTTTGAACACGCAGTTTTCTTATACTAGTAGCAAAAATCAAAACCATAATATTATGTTTACCTACTATATTTTACTAAAAGTCGAGTGCGTCGAAATCGTAAATAATAGGTAATATAATGTTTTTCACCTTCCTGGTTATTTTCCCATAGTAAATAGTGTTTTAGGTTTGTTGTTGTAGGTAGGAATAATAATAATTATTCTTACATGTTGGTTATGAAATGTATATTGAAATAATTTACTTTTACAAATCATTAGTGATATTAGTTTTGAGTGAAAATGCTTGGATCAGCATAATATTATATGGTACTTCAAATACATCTTATATATAAAATTCTCGTGTCACAATGTTAGTCTGCATACTCCTCTGAAACGGGTGGACCGATTCTCATGAAATTTTCTGTGCATAGCGGGTAAGTCTGAGAATCGGCCAACATCTATTTTTCATATGTACCACGGGCGAAGCCGGTGCGGGCCGCTAGTGTTTTGATAAAAAAAACAATAGTGTAATAAAATAAAACTGCGTTTTATTGTAATCAATGTTGACAGTTTTAAATTCCAAAATTATTGATCAATAAAATAGTTTACACCAACAAATATAACTTTTATTTTTATAACAATCGTTCATAATATAAACCGTAGCAGGTGGCGTTTTGAAGTTCTGTCTACTCATACAGAAAAATGGAAAACTTGTTTTTTTTGTAAACAATTTATTACTCATGTTGTTTGGCAACTCGAAGCGTGGTCGTCCGTCGTAGGTACTTTTGTTCGGCGTCGCGTCGTCGTCCGCGTCGGCTTGATATAAAACATTCTTGATTTCATTGACACGCGCTATGATTTGCGCGCGGAATTTCTTGTGTTGTGAATTTATTTTTGTATGCTATGCATTTTAATTGAATCAAATTGCAATATTTCTCTAGTATGCATTTGAGACTATATTGTAATAATTGATCGTGGGTAGGTATAGTAATTAATTATTCTAATAACGCAATTATATTTTCGGTGGGATTCAAAACAAAAAATTGGCCCGTGATTTTTTAGTTTGTTTTAGCAAAGTAGGTACCTATACCTATACGCTTACGTCGCGCGTCGCGTCGTCGAAAACGGTGCGCCCAGAAACAAACATACCTAATTCAGTTACAATCCTTTTTTTGTTCCGTAATTTATTGTATTTATTCTAATACGATTTTTTTTATTCGTCGGCCAGTTCTACTAGGTATAAAAAGATAAAATTGAAATATAATTATTGTAGCGACAGCCATATTATGTTACTATGTTTTCGTAAATATGTTTTTCACCTTCCTGGTTATTTTCACATAATCTTATCTTATATATAAAAATGAATCGCAAAATGTGTTGGTAAGCGCATAACTCGAGAACGGCTGAACCGATTTCGATCATTCTTTTTTTATTATATTCCTTGAAGTACGAGGATGGTTTTTATGTAGAGAAAACGTAAATATTATGTACCACGGGCGAAGCCGGGGCGGACCGCTAGTATATATATATAAATGAATCGCAAAATGTGCAGTGTTGGTAAGCGCATAACTCGAGAACGGCTGAACCGATTTCGATAATTCTTTTTTTATTATATTCCTTGAAGTACGAGGATGGTTCTTATGTAGAGAAAACGTAAACATGTACCACGGGCGAAGCCGGGGCGGACCGCTAGTCTAATATAAAAATGAATCGCAAAATGTGTTGGTAAGCGCATAACTCGAGAACGGCTGAACCGATTTCGATAATTCTTTTTTTATTATATCCCTTGAAGTACGAGGATGGTTCTTATAGCTAGAGAGCTAGTTAGTTTAGTTTTAGTGCAGTGGCAGTGTAAATGTTGTTGTTGAGGTTATGTAAATTTAACACTTTAGTTAACTACCAAGATATAAAGAAATCAGGATAGGACACAATAACTATTGGTTGAGGTATTTATAAACTCATAATATACTTTAAAAAAAATCACGTTTTAATAAATTTCTAGAATTAAATTAGAACAGCTGATTCAAAATAGCCTAAAAAATCTTAATAATAATAATTACGCTTCACAGCAAGAAGAAATGTACCATATGTACCCGCACAAAGTCGATATTGTGTTGCCTACCGTTCGACTCAATGGCTAGGGTTGTAACTACCTTTAATAATTATTACCAAACTAATAAACCGAGTGATGCGAAATAACCATAATTCTTTTAGAGTTTGATAAAATGATCAGGCAGGTATTTTCTTTAATCCTCTGAATTCTCGGTTACTAAATTGTATCGTTGAAATTATTCTTAATCGCGTAAATTTAATAAATAATCATATGGAAAACACTTTTCATTTGTTTTTTTACTTTCACGCCCAACTACTATACAATAATTACGTTGTTTCGGTATTTTGACGAGAAAACGCAGGAAACATCCGTTGTATCATTTTAGATAGATTGTATATTTTGTATCTGTAGAATTGAAATCAAAGCTATGTATATGTTGTCTCCATTCTTTTCTTATCGGATTGTTGATCCCAATGCGAATGCGTCACTTAAATTTTATAAAAGACAATTAAGAACATCAAAAATAAAGTGATACGTAAATATTTCACAGTGCAATATATTATGTAATTAATAATAATTATATATTTATGAAAAAATAATTACATCAGATTTAATAATAGCAATTGTTTTGAATGTACATAATATGAATAAATGATTACATCATAATAGTAATAATCACAATTGTTTTATTTCCCATTTGTTGCAACCCTAGCATATTTTCATGTAGCAGCAGAAGTACCTACACTGGCGGCGCGGCGGCATCGTGCGACATCATAGGCATTGCCTTACTAGGTAAGTTTATAATGACTCATTTCTTTTATTATATAATTTACGTTTTACTTTTACAGAATCCGATTCAATGGATTATGAAGACGAGTCACACTACGCCATACGATAGTGATGATGAATGAACATTTCAATAAATGCATGCGTGTTTTTTTATGTTGTTTTGTAATTGTTAATTGTTTCTTAAATAAAGAAATAAACTAAATATTTAAATGATGATTTGTTATTTGCAACACAACTTTATATTTGAGATTCTTTACAAATGTATATTTAGTTTTGTATCATCAAATTTATAAATTTTATTCCATAGTTTTCAAAATTAAATGTAAATGACCATAAAAACATTAATAAAGTAAATCATTGATGTAAGGTCAGGGAACGTAATACATATATACATCTGACCATGTAGAAGCTAAGTCTTGTTGACTGCTGAAGTCTGTAAAGTTTTGTTGTCTGCTGAAGTCTGTACGCAATGAAAATGTCTGCCGTTTCGAAAATAAGTTTTTAAGACCCTAATAAATAAAATATATGAATGGCAGATCTGGTCAAATACTTTCAAAATTGTATTTTTTTCAGCACTTTCATAAGTGTCTGCCAGAATGTTATCCGCGTGATAATGGTCTGCCATTGTTATTTTCCGATAGTAATAATAATCTATTTTCAAATATCAAAATGGCAGACGTGGTCAAATGGTTTCAAAGTTCGCCAAAAATTTCCACCTGTCTTACCTAAGCGCGCGCCCCGTCCACCACTCTGGGCTTAGTGACTCCTCATCTCATGTATAGTAGGTATAGGGGAATCAACACACAAAAATCCAGGTCTGGTCAAATACATACAGGTAGCTTTGCGCTAGCTCTCTAGCTATTACTTCTTATGGAGAGAAAACGTAAACATGTACCACGGGCGAAGCCGGGGCGGACCGCTAGTAAATAATAAAATAATAAATAGTGTATTAGATTTGTTATTGTATCTTGTATACCTACGAATAATTATTCTTACGTCTTGTTGGGAAATGTTCAAATACCTACCTATTGAAATAATTTACTGTTACAAATCATTAGTGTTATTAGTTTTGAGTGAATAGGCATGGATCAGAAATTCAGAATATAATATGCTACTAACTACTCAAATACATACATGTTTACACAACAAACACCACTGACCTCTATAACTATAAGTTATAGAGGTCAGTGACCGTCAGTGACAAACACTATGGATACCTACGCTCGCGAATGCAAATTCGGTGATTTACTAATTATTGATACCTAGTCATTGAATTCGTTTTGAAATAGCCTGTACTTTGTAATTTTTAGTGTTATAGACATTTATAAAATGTGGTGCTCATTTTTTTTTGTAATAAATTATCCTGCTACGCTATTGTATTTTCGTTGTTTTATTTCAAGTGAACACCCATACAATTTTGTCACGAGCCGCCTCTGGCCTCTGGGTGAAATCAACCAGTCAAATGATTTTTGTTCTAATTGTATTTTGGTAGTAGTTTGTTTAGAATTTACATTACCATTGTTTAATTTTTATTTTGTATTTGCAGTAAAATAAAAAGATGAAAAACTTCATTAGGTATATTGTACGACACCTCACTCTGAATCGCGCTAGCGAAATTTTTTCGTTACAGAGCACATATACAACTTTCGGACAATCTTCATTGAGGCCGGCCGGCAAATCGAGTATGTCGAAAAACTTCACTTATTCGATGGAGGTATTCTACCTTCCTTCCTCCACAGTTGTGGGACCCCGACGTGCATTGAACACGCAGCTTTCTGATACTAGTAGCTAAAATCAAAACCACAGATATGTCTGTGATCAAAACCATAATAATATTTTTACCTATTATTTTACTAAAAGTCGAGTGCATCGAAATCGTAAATATGTTTTTCACCTTCCTGGTTTTTTTTCCATAGTAAATAGTGTTTTTGATTTGTTGTTGTATGAATAATTATTCTTACTTGTTGGTTATGAAATGTATATTGAAATAATTTACTTTTACAAATCATTAGTGATATTAGTTTTGAGTGAAAATGCTTGGATCAGCATAATATCATATTTGCTACTTCAAATACATGTTTTGATAAAAAAAAAAACAATAGTGTAATGTAGGTAATAAAATAAAACTGCGTTTTATTGTAGGTAATCAATTTTGACATTATTTATTTCCCAAAATTACAATAAAATAGTTTACGCCAACAAATATAACTTTTATTTTTATAACAATCCTACTTCCTACTAATGCGAAAGTTTGTGAGTATGTGTATGTGTGTGTTTCACGCAAATACTACTGAACCGATTACAATGAAATTTAGCACACATATAGAACGTAACTTGGACACATTGAATAGGTTTTATCCCGGAAACCCCACGGGAACGGGAACTATACGGGTTTTTTTTTGAAAATGCGGGCGGAAAGCTAATCGTTCATAATAATTAGGGTTGTAACGGAGGTCTACTTAGCGGAGGCGGAGGCGGATGCGGAGGTAAAGAGGTTCGCCTCCGCGGATGCGGAGGTTAACGGAGGCGGAGGCGGAGGTGAAATTTGTTGGGAAAATTTATAATTATCGTCTACTTCTACAAACGACTGCCAAATTTCATTAGTTTTCGGCTTCATCACGTTATTTAAATAACAATAACTAATAATTACGCACAATATTACTTAAAACAATCACGGCTCAATTGCAACTACGCGGTACCGAACGCTTTGACAAGTTGATTCCTGTTATTCATTCACTCACACTCCCACCACCCGCTTGGCCGTGTTCAAACAAACAAACAAACAAACATTTATTTATTCAATTAGACTTCTTCGAGAAGCACTTTTGAAACGTCAATACATAATTTTAACATCTACAACCGATTCGGAAAGCAGTATCTATGGAGAAGAACCGGCAAGAATCTCCATAGTTGCTCTTTTAAATCATTTCAGTATTACAATTGAATTGTTGTTCCCGCGGTTTAAGCAAACTCCCGACCATTTCACTTGAAAACACGCAGCCGAGCGGCCGCGTCGCCTAGCGTCGCTCCTTGCGCGTTGTTTGTGATCTTAAATGGACTTCCGATATGACTCCGCATAAATTTTGCGGAGGCGGATGCGGAGGCGGAGGTTAAATTCTTTGCG
Source organism: Colias philodice (assembly GCF_061535455.1). Lineage (NCBI taxonomy): Eukaryota > Metazoa > Arthropoda > Insecta > Lepidoptera > Pieridae > Colias > Colias philodice. The sequence continues at coordinate 2,054,469 of NC_143088.1, read as the reverse complement.
GAAGTTCCGCAGTAACGGAGGCGGAGGCGGAGTTCCGTTACAACCCTAATAATAATATAAACCGTAGCAGGTGGCGTTTTGAAGTTTTGTCTACCCATACAGAAAAATGAAAACCACAGGAGATTGCCCAAGTGACTATGGCACTTGGTATCGCAATCAAACTTATTGTGTCAAGATGAAATATAGCTCAATTTAAAGCTTGATGTTAGTACTTTTAGATATGATTAAAGTTTTTATGTAAATAAGCCGCAGTTCGCGACAATAAAAATAAAACAATAGTTTTATTCAACACTTCAAAAAACTACTTAATCGAGTTTAAACTAACGATGAACGTTAAGTTTTACATTTATTACATAGGTAATATTTTAATTTACAAGACAAATGTGAAAAGTAAATCGTAATTTAAACATTATTTCAAAATAACATCGAACAATGCGTCGAACACATTCATTTGACATTTCAAATAGAAACTATGACATATGACGTTTGCAAGAGAGATAGATATAGGTATGTGTCAAAACAAAACTTTTACTTTTATTTCTATTTATTCGGTATAATTACAACTTAATAGTGATAAATATGATCATTATAAATACAAATAGGAATTAACAATATCACGAACACGTGACACAACTAGTATTTTACCGATTCCATACGTAGTCATACATGTTTCAAAAGAAAAACTTTTACTTTTACTATTATTTCAATTTATCCGGTTTAATTAAGACTTAATATTGATACATATGATCATTATAAATACAAATAGGAATTAACAATATAACGAATACGTGGCACAACTAAAATTTTACCGATACCACCCGTGGTCATTCTCCTTTGTGGGTCATTTGTAACAGGATGGCGGTTCTACAGCGAAAAAAGAAAAATGATGGTCAGAACGCTGATACCGGATACCTTAAGATACTGTAATATAAAATATTACTAGATTAGATAAAATATTATAGGTAGTATCTTCACCGTGTGTGACGCGCTTTACATTCACGCCATCTAGAGTTAAATCTTTATCATTTTTGTATACGTCTGTGTGTGTAAACGACCCTGCATGCAATGACAGATGTTAAAACGCATAATTTTACCGAATTGGGTGGATTTTAAGGCAATGATATAACATATTTCAATAAAATATAATATTCAGTAACCGCCATGACTATTCCTAGGTTTGATGACTATTCCAATTACGCAAAAACTCAAATAAACTAGAAATGTAGAATTCAGCGCCATCTAGCGGGATATTGGCTGGGAACAGATCGTAGCAATCACCTTAAATCTTTAAAACTACGCACGCAACGGATTTTGATGCGGCTTTTTTTAATAGATAGAGTGATTCAAGAGGAAGATTTTAGTATATAATTTATTATGTTTTAGGCAAAGCGGGCGAAGCCGCTGGCGGAAAGCTAGTATTTTATATTCTTGCTTTCTTATTGCAGGCACTTATAGCAATAGCAACAGAAGCATTTGTCAAGGAATTAGGGCTAGAAGACGATGCCTTGTTAAAAGGGAACGTGCAAGTAAGAGATCTGCCAGCGGGGACGTATATCATGAAAGAGGAGAGTCATAAGGTAAGAGTTTGGAAGAGAAAGAGTTTCTTAGGGGAAAATTTATTATCTATATATAAAAATAAGTCGAGTTTTCCTTCCTGACGCTATAACTCCAAAACGCACGAACCGATTTCCACGGTTTTGCATTCGTTGGAAAGGTCTCGCTCCGTGAGGTTTATAGCAAAAGGTGTCTCCGGTGGCGAAACGGAGTTCGCCCGGTTTGCTAGTTATCTTATATAAATAAAAATGTACAGATTGATTTGTTGATTCTATCTGGTATATGTATGAAAATAATAGACATAAGATGAGAGATAAGTAGAGTCGAAAAGACCAGCTTAGAATTTTTTGGCGGTTTTTATTTGTTGAAACTATTTTTAGAATCTGAAGTTTCGTTTCAAATTTCTGTGTAATTTATTTTTATTATTAAATATTTTGTTATTAATATCCCTTTTAATTTTCCCAAGCTCTTTTATAATATCCCCGGTGAGCCACAAATTGTGCAGGTATTTATCAGAATTACTCAAATGGGCCTGCTATGTGAATGTTACCTACATTTTGTTCCATAAGTATCATTAAAAAAAAATGAACATTTGAAAAGTTAATCATAGATAAATCCTACAGACAACATTTACATACGAAATTTGTCCATTCATATGCAGAAAACATAAATTCCTTTCGTAACTAAAAAACTATTAGTTAGATATTTTTGGGATTCGTATCGACGACATCGCTATTTTTAACGATCATAAGTAATTTCTCGACATTGCTGCCAAAAAAAATAATGCATAAAACATCTTTGTTGTTAAATTGTTTGAATGTCCGTCTGCGTTTGCGAATTAGTATAGATTTTGATGTATTTTTTGTAAAATGTGGTTTTAGATACAGTTCAATTAAATGGCTTCTTTTGTTACGTTTAGGGCCGATTTTTCAATGCTTGGATAAAACTTATCCGTCCAATAAAGTATTACACGAATAACGATTAGAATACGTTTTTAAAATGGTAGTTTTATACATTATTCGACGAATAAGTTTATCCAAGCATTGAAAAATCGTCCCTTAGATGAAAAAAGTCTGTTTTATCTAAAAGATATGCTTCAAAATTTCATAAAAAATTACCAATCTTAATGATTGGTGTCGAATAATTAAATGAAAGAAATAGTATGATTTTGTCTCTTTGTCTCTCTTTCAAACAAAATTAGCATGTAAGAATACATTGAAAGCAAGCGGAATGAAATATCCTTTATATTACAGGACGTAGCATTGGTGTATTTGCTTTCTGGAGCACTTTTGGTGTCGCAAAAAGTGGCTGAAGGCGAGGGGGAGGTTCACATGTTTACTGCTTATCCTGGTACGTGTCTCAATTATTATAAGTTACTAGCGGTCCGCCCCGGCTTCGCCCGTGGTACATATTTCGCAATAAAAGGTAGCCTATGTTCTTTCTAAGGGTCTAAAGATTGTCTGTGCCAAATTTCATCAATATCGGTCCAGTAGTTTATGCGTGAAAACCATACGTATACATACACACATAATTACATAATTACAAACCTTTCCTCTTTATAATATTAGTATAGATATAAATTAAGTATAAACTATTTTAATTACTGGGTGCTATTATAATAAATTTGGTGCTTTGAAATCCGACTTTAATTCTTTGAAATATGGTTAAAAATATTTTTAGTATTGACCAAAGATCCTCTCTCATCTATTTAATTAAATTTTACAATATAGATAAGACGGCTTTTTATATTTTTGAATAGTATGTTGTAGGAAATCCACATTTCCTTTTCTAGCTTTGCTTAAAGAATATGATATTTCACTAATCTTAAGTCGAGGTGGAAGACGATTTACTATTATGTAATATTTTCTCGCTGTGTTATTTTTATGTCTCGCATTAGTATTACTAATTATCGTCGTATTTTGATTTCCCAAATTTTATTACCTTAAGACTATCAATATCAATATCAAATAACTATCAGTCTATCAATATGATGGAGTAATGCATTATTTTCTCAGCTATTTCTTTCTCTCTTTATCATTAAGTAATCACTGTTACTGTCTCGTTTCCACACAGGTGAAGTCGAAGGCGGTCTAGCAGTACTTACAGGGGAACCGAGTTTCTTCTCGATCCGAGCGAAACATTTCTCTCGAATCGGTTTAGTACCAAAAAGCGCAGTATACGGTATAATGCGTGACAGACCCTCCGTAGTGCTGCACATCGCTAGCTCCGTGGTCAGGCGTCTGTCGCCCTTTGTGAGACAAGTGGACTTCGCGCTTGACTGGGTTAGTATGGGAAATAAGAAAAAAAGTGCCAAAAAAAAGGAAAAAAAAACTCCGAAAAAGTGACCAAAACCTTTCAAAGACAATCATTTAGATAACAATCTATTTAACGAATGTATGATTGATGTGATAAAATACGAAATTGTGCGTATCTTTAATTTGTTTCTCGGCTCATCCTGTGAATTAAGCAAAGTAATAAATAAATCTATTAAACTTATTTCCCAAAAAAAATTTGTCACTTAAATTTTGTCCACTCCTTAAAACAAACTACTATTCTCAACTAACACTGCTATGATAATAACGGTACCATACCATTTTTTACTCTCAATCTATTATAGCTATGATAGTTTACCTGCATTTTGAACATATTTTTCTTCAAACTTTTCTCATATACTCCAATAATTTCCAGGTGTTCCTCGAATCCGGTCGCGCGGTATATAGACAAGATGAAGAATCCGGTTCCACATTCATAGTGCTCAGTGGTCGGTTGAGATCGGTTATAACACATCCGAATGGAAAGAAGGAGCTCGTGGGGGAATATGGAAAAGGGGATTTGGTGGGGATTGTGAGTATTCGACCATTTAGATTTAGGTTTTGATATGCATGACAGATTAATTTTGTAAGTAGAAATAGTTATAATTGAAGTGAAACTTCTTTATCGGGGTTGGAAAAAAATTTTGTGTAACATTTTTTCATTACGCGTGACATTTTTCCGTTACGCGCCATCTTTTTCTCATCCCTACCACGCGTGATTCGACGTATTTCTGTAAAGTTGCATAGAGTAAATTTTTTTTTTTAAAATAAGGTCATAAAGAAGTTTCACTTCTTACGTGTGTACACTAGTACACGCACACATTTTTTTCTATGTTGTTTAACTTTATTTTTAGTACTCAATAAAATATCTCAATTTGACCTTCCCCAGGTGGAAATGGTAACCCAAACGCGTCGAAGCACAACAGTGATGGCGGTCAGAGATTCCGAACTGGCCAAGTTACCGGAGGGTTTGTTCAACGCGATCAAACTTCGATTCCCGGTTGTTGTCACGAGGCTTATCAATCTGCTGGGACATAGGATTTTGGGTGAGTTATTAAAGTTTGGTAATGTATTGGATTGTGGTAAGGAGCAAATAGTACCGTCTTTTTTTACGAATAGATTTAATGAAAAATTTTTGCGTTTTGAAGCATTTTCTTTCCCATTTTTAACAGGGATTAGGAATAGAAAGAATGATAGCATTTATTTCAACATACGCAAACACACAAGACAAGAATGACATTATAAATAATGTTAATTACGATTTGAAGAAAAATGTTTTTTGTTGCCTTCTCAAGGTTTCTGGCAAAACAACATTAGAATCACATTTTTAACTTTATTTAACAGATTTTTCGTATATTTTGAAGTGAAACTTATTTAGGTGCGTTGAGAGTAAAATTTGAAGGTCGAATCATGGCATTACGGTCACGTCATGGAATAGGGTGACGATTTTGGTATCTTTGAATCTTGCCAAAGAAGTTTCACTTCTGACAAGTATGTTAGGCATACACGCCCTTTTTCAACTATATTAATTCTGCTAATCCACGATCCTGGCAAATATTAACAGATTTTTACGTATATTTTTTGTTGTTTTTCCAGGGTCCTGGCAAAAACCGACCGCCGGTCTGGGCGCGACGGGTATCGAATCCCGTCCCCTGCAGCACAACTTCTCCACCGTGGCAGTGGTGCCGGTCAGCGATGACGTGCCGCTCACCGCCTTCACATATGAGCTGTACCACTCGCTGTGTGCTATCGGTAACTGATCTATGTAATATATAGCTTGCTAGTAACGCGACGGGAATCGAATCCCGTCCCCTGCAGCACAACTTCTCCACCGTGGCAGTGGTCAATGAAAAAAAAAGACGTGTGACACTCGGGGACTGCCGCGGTAAAGCTATTGCATAGCATCCCTTCAAGCCACACCTCCGCGCCCGTCCCCGTGGGGAGCGTGAGGTTTTTTCGTTAAGGAATTTCTCGATTCGGTCCCCGCGCTCAAGGCTCGCGATAGAAGCTATGCAATAGCTAAAAAAAATATTTAAGAAAAGATTGTTGGTTCCACAAAAAGTCCATCTTATGCCAGGCATGAGCCTAGCGTAGGTTTTTAACTAGATCTATAAGTAAAAATGATCTAGAACAAATATAATAATTAATAAAGCGGCTAGCTAATAAATAAGCGGCTAGCGGTTCGCCTAGGCGATTCACGCAAAGTTATTCGGGTGTAAAGGTAGTTGTGGATTCTAGAAACTGAATAAAATAGTAATTAAATAAATTGCAACTTAACTTTCATTACGTTTTTGTTAATCACATATTACTGTCGAGCCAATTTAATAGGCAACATTTGACGTCTATCAATTTTATCTTCGAAGAGAGGTAACCTGCTTAAAAACATCGATTAAAGTGAATTAATCGATACGGATTTGAAACATTTGTCAATCGAATTTATTGATTTATGATAATTTTTATTCACAAGTAATCAATGCATTCGATTCTAGATGTCACATTTCGATTTTTAGAGTAACGTCTCTGGTATTTAAAAAGAAAAAAGGTTTATTGACACAAAATTGTAGTGACGTCAGTTCTTCAATTCAGAAATTGTTTATTATGTTTAAAATGGTTTATCAGTAAAATGAAATCTTAAAATTACTTGTATCGGTCATTGTTATTATAAATATGTAGTCGTAATTGAAAAAAGTCAAGCAAATGTGCAGTTCTAACAAAACGAAATATCATGTTATTCTATGTCGTCGTTACTAGGTTACGTTCTTGAATTTTGTTGAACTGTCAAATGTTGCCTATTAAAATGGCTCTACTATAAATGCTATAATTTTAACAGAGAAATTTATTTAAAATATTTTTTTTTTCCAGGTCCCACAGTGCGATTAACATCGGATGTAATTAGGAAGCTCCTGGGACTAACCATAATGGATCCTAACAACGAGTATCGACTCAGTTCGTGGCTAGCGCAACAAGAAGACAAACATAAGGTAAAAAATTAATCAAGGTCCATTTAATAGACGATAAAGAATTATTTTTGTCAATGTGGCAAAGAAAGTTAATTCTTAATTTGTAGATATCCTCAAGTGATTTCACCTTGATTTTTATTAGTTACGACTAGTATTGTGCCTTACTTATTTTTGTTAAAAATTAGGTCTACCTGTTTTTATAAGATAAAAATATTTCTGTCTTTCATCATACTGCACCGTTTCTATTTTGCAACGCCAAAATATTTGCCAAAAAGATGGAAGTCCTGGGTATTTTTTCCAAATCAACAAAGTAGATGATATCTAATCATTACAAATTTTGTAAATATTTTTCTATTATTCGTCTATCTATTTATTTATTTGAGTAACACCACATCTATACTAAATATTATAAAGCTGAAGAGTTTGTTTGTTTGAACGTGCTATTCTCAGGAAGTACTGGTCCGATTTGAAAAATTCTGTTGGTGTTAGATAGCCCCATTCATCGAGGCACGCTATAGGCTATATATCACCCGCTAAGACCAACTGGAGCGAAGCCACACGGGTGAAACCGCGGAGCGCAGTTAGTCATACATAATACTTTATTTTGCAGGTGACTTTATACCAATGTGATCCAAGCCTCACACAGTGGACTCAACGTTGTATCCGACAAGCCGATTGTATTCTCATCGTAGCCTTGGGTGATAAACAACCTGTTATTGGAAAAGTATGTATTATGTAGAATTTTTATTGTTAGTATGGTTAAGATGGTACTTTTGGTAAGTTTGGGTGTTTGTAGTAAGTTGTATCTGGAGCTATGAATCAGATTTTCAATTGTTTCGCTAATAGCTATAATGATTATCTTAATATATATAAATCTCTTTTCACAATGTTTGTTCTCAATGGACTCCTAAACCACTTAACCGATTATAATAAAATTCGCACACCATGTGCAGTTCGATCCAACTTGAGAGATAGGATAGGTTTTATCCCGGAAATCCCTCGGGAAAGGGAACTATGCGGGGTTTTCTCTGAAAACGCGAGCGAAGCCGCGGGTGGAAAGCTAGTATAATATTAATGTTACTACTATAGGAACATGGAACTCCCTATATTTTTTATTTTTTTTAAGTGAATTCAAATAAGAAAGTATTCCGTATAGTTTACGGATTTTATGAGTTCTATAACTTTTTTTTGGAATAAAAAATATATATTCTCATTTCAGATCGAGAAAGAGATTGAACGTCTTGCGATTCGAACACAAAAAGAGCTGGTGCTACTGCACCGTGAAGGTATCGTATTTCATAGTTTTATATTTAACTAGGTTTCCGCCCGCGGCTTCGCCCGCGCAGTCAAAGAAAAACCGTGGGATTTCCGGGATTGCGTCATTTTCCCGGGATAAAAAGTAGCCTATGTCCTTACTCGGGTATCAAAATATCTCCATACCAAATTTCATGCAAATTGGTTCAGTAGTTTAGGCGTGATTGAGTAACAGACAGACAGACAGAGTTACTTTCGCATTTATAATATTAGTATGGATTATTTCGTTTCGACTTTATATGGAGTAAAGGATATCTTTTTTAAGAATAATTTTGATGTCTTTTATGTTTTTCCGCCTTCTTGGTACAGTGGTTGACGTGTGAGCGTAGTACCGAGGGGTCCCGGGTTCGATTCCCGGTGGAGACGAAGAAAAAAAAATGTCTCGGTCTGGTAGGACATAGAAGGCTGATCACCTACTTGCCCCTAAAGAAAATCGATCAGTGAAACAGATGTATAAAGCATTGGACTTCACACTTATGTTTTTCCAATGTGCGTTACATCTATGGAACGCTCTGTAGCATTCACACTTTATAAAAGTCTGATCTTACCTCTGAGAAAATCTCATTCAATTTTCTAACGTGATTAAATCATACCGTATCTGACCTAACTTCCCCTAATCTTCACTACATAGTATAAAACAAAGTCGCTTTCTCTGTCCCTATGTCCCTATGTATGCTTAAATCTTTAAAACTACGCAACGGATTTTGATGCAGTTTTTTTTAATAGATAGAGTGATGTGAGTGTGAGTGAGTGACAAAGCGGGCGAAGCCGCGGGCGGAAAGCTAGTACTTTATACATAGATCCCAATAAAGCCCAACCCCCCCAGGTGGTGCGAACCCCACGGGCACGGTGCACTGGCTGAACATGCGCACGTGGGTCAGCCAGCACCATCACGTGCGCTGTCCGCACAGGATGTTCACGCGCAAGAGCCAGTATCGGATCGTGAGTATAACTAAATTTACTTGTTAAATGTACCTGCGTATACGAGTTCACACTCGTATACGCAGGGGATGGGAATGGCTCGTTACGTCGCCAGTAACTAGGGTAAACACACGTCCGCTCACGCCTGGGGCTCCTGCGTGACTGTGCTCCCCACTACCCGCGAACCCGAGACATCCGGGGATATAGTACCTATACTTTACTCAAACACTACAGTACTGATAAATGATGATGATGATGTTGAAAAGTTGAGCTAAAAGAAATTGGCAAATGTTGTGTATATTATTTTATCAGAAGAGCACTTCGATAATCGATATACATATACGATATATGACCGATGTGGGAAAGTTTAAAAGTTTGCTGAAGAATTGACATAAAATTACGAAATTGACATAATTTTATGACATTATGTCTGTCCGTTTTTTTATCTTTTCTTTTGGTGTTGCGCTTGATTTCCTCTTCCTTCGAGCGGAAGGGACCTTTGTCTAATGCAAAGTGGGGTCAAAATGGTGTCTAAAAGTGTATAACAAACAAACATTTTGTATGTTATGCGTGCTAAAATGAACTTTATTGTCATAATTTTAAATGTCAATTTCCAGAGCGAGCTGTACAGCAAAGTCCTGATGTCGGAAGCGAGCGTTCACTCGGACTTCAGCCGGCTAGCCCGTTGGTTAACTGGCACGTCGGTGGGGCTGGTGCTGGGAGGGGGTGGGGCCCGGGGCGCCGCGCACGTGGGGATGGTGCGCGCTATACAGGTGGGGACATACTGGTGACGTGTGGGGACACAAAGGTGACGTGTGGGGACGTACAGGTGACGTGTGGGGACTGGGGACGTACAGGTGACGTGTGGGGACGTACAGGTGACGTGTGGGGACGTACTGGGGACGTACAGGTGACGTGTGGGGACGTGTGAGGACGTACTGGGGACGTACAGGTGACTGTGGGGACGTGTGGGTACATACTGGTGACGTAAAGGGGACGTGCAGGTGACGTGTGGGGACGTGCAGGTGACGTGTGGAGACGTGCAAGTGACGTGTGAAGACGTGCAGGTGACGTGTGGGGACGTACAGAGGACGTGTGGGGACGTACAGGTTACGTGTAAGGATGTGCAGGTGACGTGTGGGGACGTACAGGTGACGTGTGGGGACGTACAGGTGACGTGTGGGGACATACAGGGGACGTGTGGGGACGTACAGGTGACGTGTGGGGACGTACAGGGGACGTGCGGGTACATACTGGTGACGTGTGGTGACGTAAAGGGGACGTACAGAGGACGTGTGGGGACGTACAGGTTACGTGTAAGGATGTGCAGGTGACGTGTGGGGACATACAGGTGACGTGTGGGGACGTACAGGTGACGTGTGGGGACGTACAGGGGACGTGTGGGGACGTACATTTGACGTGTGGGGACGTACAGGGGACGTGTGGGGACGTCTAGGTGACGTGTGGGGACGTACAGGTGACGTGTGGGTACATACTGGTGACGTGTGGGGACGTAAAGGGGACGTGCAGGTGACGTGTGGGGACGTGCAGGTGACGTGTGGAGACGTGTGGGGACGTACAGAGTACGTGTAGGGACGAACAGGTTACGTGTAAGGATGTGCAGGTGACGTGTGGGGACGTACAGGTGACGTGTGGGGACATATATGTGACGTGTGGGCACGTGCAGGTGACGTGTGGGGACATACTGGGGACGTGTGGGGACGTACAGGTGACGTGTGGGGACGTACAGGTGACGTGTGGGGACGTACAGGTGACGTGTGGGGACGTCTAGGTGATGTGTGAGGACGTGTGGGGACGTACAGGTGACGTGTGAGGACGTACTGGGGACGTACAGGTGACGTGTGGGGATGTAAAGGGGACGTGCAGGTGACGTGTGGGGACGTACAGGGGACGTGTGGGGACGTACAGGTGACGTGTGGGGACGTACAGGTGACGTGTGGGGACGTGCAGGTGACGTGTGGGGACGTGCAGGTGACGTGTGGGGACATACACGTGACGTGTAGGCACGTGTGGGTCATACATGTGACGTGTGGGGACGTACGGGTGACGTGTGGGGACGTACACGTCACGCCACTCAAAGTAAACTAATTATTAAGTGAGGGTAGTTGGATCGAACATCGAACTATCCTGCATCTATTATTCCATCCATCCATGTAAGGTGATGTTTTCTAAAATTTGAAAAAACAAAACAATTTTAGGAATTACCTGACGTCTTCGTATTATTCTAGACTCTAGAACTTAATAAATTCAATACAAATTACTCATTAACTCAAATAAACATTACAGGAGGCCGGCATTCCTATAGACATGGTGGGTGGGGTCAGTATCGGTGCCTTCATGGGTGCTCTATGGTGTATGGACAGGAACATCACGAACATCACGCAGAAGGCGAGGGAGTGGTCGCAGGTTCGATGCGTTTTTTTGTTATAATAGTAATTTATTTATTTTGCCGTAAATTATTCAGTTGAAAAGGAAAATAAACCATTGGAATTCATTTTTTCTGTTTCTTAATGATAAATATATTATTCGAATTGGTACTATTTAGCAAAATGCCCATTTGTATTGAAATTCAAACATTTCTTCCGATCATTCGATCCAGTAACGGTGCTAGTAATTACATATTATGAAGCTATTGAGAAAATGCTTAAAGTTATAGTCTGATCCATGTTATTTTCTCTGTCTTGCCACAAATCGTATACACACACGCACACACACACACACACACACACACCCACACACGCACGCACACACACGCACACACGCACACACGCACACATGCACGCACACACACACACACACACGTTCACACATAGTTACACACTTATAAATAAAGGCGTTAATATAGGCACAGATTTCATTTAGTTTATAAATTAATAAATAAAAATGTAAAATTTAATCTTAATATGTATAAATAATGTCTTATCTTTATGTATAAATAATTTTGATTGATAATATCAGATAATTTTTAATACCTAATATATAATGAGTACCACTTACCTTATTGTGTTATCAGGAAGGGTTGCAGGCCTACGATACAAGCTGTCTTAGTGTAGGTCTGCAGGTCATATTATCTTTTAATCATCAGGTCCTATTATGATATCCTTGTATTTTTATGTTTAATTAATTAAGATAATTATTTCTATGTATTTAATTTTGTATTTATGGTGAATAAATGATTATGATTATGATTATGATAAAAAATAGCTGTGTGCATGTTTAGGAAAGGGATAATATTAATGCTTTGTCACTCGTACGATACGAGTAGTAAATACGGAATGAAGTTTGTGGTCCAGGCGGTGATGAATGCAGACGCATTATGACCGTGCGGAATGGTCGTGGTCAAATCCACTATTACGCCATTAGCTACAAATTATGGTGAATTTCGACTCGACATAGTATTGTGCGAATAGTAGATTACTAGATTGTAAGTCATATATATATTTTAAATAGCTCTTTGTTATGGGCTTAAATAATTGTGAACATTTTCTGAAAGGGCGTAATGTCATACCTATTATGAATAAAATGTGATAAATAAAAAAAAAAAAAAAAAAAAAAAAAAAAAAAAAAAAATATTTTGAATGTGTTCATACTTCATAGTGATGTATGGTAGTAATAGTAAATGGTAAAACTATGTTATGACGATTCAAAAGTGCGTTTAGTAGAAGTCTAATTGCAGAAGTAAATGTTTCAATTATTTCGTCAAATTTGACGCGTTATCAATTCACGCGAAAATTTAAAATTAACACTGTTATAAATTGGATGGCTGATTCATATCTTTTGCAGTTGCTTGCTTATTTGAAACCTGTCGCGAACTCGCACTTGGCCGTTTTATTTTAATAAATATCCTCATTCCAGCGCATGACCCAATGGGGCAAACAGCTCCTGGACCTCACGTACCCAGCGACCTCCATGTTCTCTGGGAAACAGTTCAACACGACAATAAAGGCCACCTTCGGGGAAGTGCACATTGAGGATCTGTGGCTGCCATACTTTACTGTGACCACGGATATCAGCTCGAGTTGTATGAGGGTGCATAGACATGGTGAGTTTGGGAAGGGAAAAATTTAATGGAAAAAATGGGTATTAAGGAATTTTTAACGGATTTAAATGCGATTTATTTATTATTGCCCTGTGTGTCATCACCCCGGGACCAAGCTCGCTGTGTTTGAAACGTCGGGTTAAATAATGTAACAAATAAATCTCGTTTAAAAGTCCTAAAAATAACATGTGTTATATGTGTGGAGTGGCGAAGGGACCCAAAGTGAGTCTTGGCCTCCGACAATAAGAGCCCCTAAAAAGAACATAAAAAAACATATAATAATTCTAAAGTAGAAAAAAATCGATTGTGAAGCAGGATTCGAACCCGCATCTTTTGGCCGTGCCGTGGCGAGCATGGCAGCATTACTGAATTATAAAGCTACAAATTAGGTGTTAAGTGTACTTTTAAAACTAGATAAATACTTGCGTAGATTTTTGAATTAATAAATATTAGATATTCAGGCCAAAAAGTTCAGAATATGATTTACCTTAGATACCTTATTAAAGCATATCCGGCTTGAAGGACCAAATTTAATTCCACAGTACATTCAACGAAAAACTTCAAATTTGAAATGTTATTTTAAAATAATAATGTAAAAAATTTATATAGTCTAAAATATGTCTTGTTTTTTGTGTAATGTTGTGTGTGAATAGTTAAAATTTTACATATATTTTAATGTATCAAAATCACAGTGTTATTTCCAAATGAACAAGTGGGTTCCAATTTATTTAACTTTTATTGAACATGACGAAAATACATTCCATGGACAAAAAAAACATTTGTATGAATGTACAGTTATATTTTCGTAATTTTTCATTCGGTAGACGCTAAAATGTTAGAAAAATTAACACAACACATTCATGGACAGGAAATTGTTTTTATTTTATTTAACAATTTATTTTGCACCTTTACTAACCTGTGAAAATAACTAAAATGCATGGTTGTTTTTTTTTTTTATTATTTTAATTACCAATAGGTTGACAACTGCCGACCGGTACACGTTAAGCTTATCATGTGTCAGCTATGCTTCATGGTATCAAAGATAATATGCGGATTGTCTATGTCACCATAGATCATCAATATCTATGGTGACAAGGCATTTTGAACCTTAACCCATTTTGTTTAAGACGATATTTTATTTTCACTATTGGTTTCGCCGCTACAGTGATTATTATTTCCCCCCTACAACCACACTCACTTGCATTTGTGTCCGTCGATGTAAATGTTTACGAACAGTTGGTGTTACAAGATATTATTTTTCGTTAAATTGTTCAGTTTAATTACAAATCCGACATTTGCTTTGGGTGTTGCCACTACTCAACCGAACGCTTGTGATTGGTTTACCGAATAACGCTTTGAATTTGGGAGTTTTTTTTAACAATGTGGGAGATCATTGACTAAATTCGGTGCGTTTACAATGTCGGGTTGGGTGTGATACTGTGCCACATTTCTGTGATCTCTTCGCCAATCATTCATCTATTCTTCATGTACATGCATGAGTGTGGTTCTTTTTATCCCATTTTTCAAGTATTTTGTTTATTCCATCGTCATCACTGTAGTCGTAGTTAGAATAATTATCGTCATTGTGTTTTTTTTTGCATGCAACATTTGTGCTCATTACGATTTATGTGTTGTTGCTGTAAGAAAATATTTACACGTTGAAAATTGAGCTGTTTATTCGAAATTATCTTTTCATTCAGTTTATAGCGACGTAATATTAGTTGATTGAAGTACAAAATTCACGTTACATTGTTATTGATCATATTATTAAAATGCTATTTATTTTAGGCATTATAATTTCGCTTATCGCAGAATATCTATTTTTATTTACTATTTGTAATAACACTCTATGTATAAACAATTCTATCGGGTCAACGGACCGCAAACTAACATAATCCTTCTGGTTTTGGTGGACTGTAACCTCGCGTCACTGTTTCCTTTCCATGGATAGTGTTACACGTTATATCTGTGCACTGTGTCTGTCGCACGGGGTTGTTCTGTGATCGAGTTAGTGCGAGGCAGGGATAGTGTAAGGGAGAGAGACTAGCGGTGACTAACGGTGGATTTGCATCAAACGAACATACAGCTAGAACTAGAGCGAGAGCGTTCTTTCGTGTTCTTTTAGTATTGTATTTTTAATATTTTTTTTTTTGGGTTAAAACCTTTGGCGTAAAACCTGTTCATTACTTGTTATGAAATAAATAAATAAATAGCGTTTTTAGTGTAAAGAAAACTCGTATTCAGTGTTGTTTAGAATTAGAATATTGCATAGAATTCGAACGCAATAAAAACAGTGAAAGAGTGCTCTACTCCTGTTTACACTAAAAAATGACATGGTGGGGGTAGAATGAGCATCGTGTGATGTAAATCGAGCCTAACGCAATGCGCGTCGCAGGTTCCTGTTTACGAATTTGATAAAATGGGGGTAGAATGAGTCGTGTGATGTAAATCGAGCCTAACGCAATGCGCGTCGCAGGTTCGCTGTGGCGTTACATTCGCGCGTCGATGTCGCTGAGCGGCTACATGCCCCCGCTCTGCGACCCGGTTGACGGCCACCTCCTATTGGACGGCGGCTATGTGAACAACCTCCCAGGTAAACCAATCACAGCGCCGCAAACACCCCCCCTTAACGTGTCGGGATTAGGCTGAGTGTAAATATTTCTTGCGCGATTAGAGTAGATGTAGTTCATCTAACTGGTTTATGGTATGTATCTTAACACACTGCACTTCCTCTCGATATCTTAACAGCGCTGTGCCATTCTAGTCAATATTTACACTCGGTCGGGCAGGTAAGTGGCAACGCTGGCGATTGTCTGGAGAATTTTTTAGTCTTGAACACCAGCTGTCGGTAGTGGCGGGTTTCACTACGCATCTATCAAACTGAATAAAAACTCTGGTCAAAGAGAAGTTCACACTACAGACCAAAAATGCTGACGTCTATAATATAATCTTTTAGTCTCCTTATGATGTATACTGTCAGCTACATCACCAACTTATGTTAACTTCTTAAATATTCGCTTTCACCTGACAACACTTACATGTAAAAAATCTTGACACTCGACATAATCATATACAACATACAACAGTGTTTTCAATCCCCTTGCCATCTCCTTGTAAATAATTCAACATTACACACAAAATCCGCCACTGCAAACCAAATTGTCCAGACAAAAGTATCGTTCAGTGTGAATGTCAGGTGTTCTATGGAGGTACTGCAGAGCGTCCATGAGCATAGCGGGCATCTTCCCGCCGATTTGCGATCCCACAGATGGCCATCTGTTGCTCGACGGTTGCTATGTTAACAACGTGCCAGGTAACTGTTTTAAAAGAAATTCCCCCTTTTGCTATAAATATATTCATGATTTCAATAGTCTTGTACTCATTAGTAGATAAAGTTGTCAAATGAATATTATTTCCCAGATTTTTCCGTTTTCTGTCATAGGATTATAATTTCCTTCATTTTATTCCAAAATTTAAAATCACATATAATTCGTGACCTCTCTCTTCTCTCCTAATAATCCATACTAATATTATAAATGCGAAAGTAACTCTGTCTGTCTGTCTGTTACTCAATCACGCCTTAACTACTGAACCAATTTGCATGAAATTTGGTATAGAGATATTTTGATACCCGAGAAAGGACATAGGATAGGTTTTATCCCGGAAATCCTACGGGAACGGGTTTTTCTTTGAAAACGCGGGCGAAGCCGCGGGCGGAAAGCTAGTTCTTCATAAAATCTAGTTTTCCATAATTTCCTTCATTTGGTATAGAAGCCAAAAATACATCAATTCACCTTTAAAACATTCTAGAAAGCCCTAGAAGGTTCATCAACTATAGTTTACATAAAATGATCAAATGTTCCAGCTGACGTGATGAGGTCACTTGGAGCGAAACATATCCTCGCGATCGACGTGGGTTCACAAGACGATACCGACTTGACGAATTATGGCGATGACTTATCTGGCTGGTGGCTGCTTTGGAAAAGGTATGACTAACTTGTAAATTAAATGGAATCAATCAAAGTGCTACAGTATCAGTCTCACTTTAAATGAGTATAATTAATAAATAATATAAAAAATTAATTTATTTGCCTTCAAAACTTAAAACTATCGATTGATCTGATTATCTCGTAACAGATTTCGTATCATTTCAAAAGACTAAATAATTATATGTCTCATATTTTGCCTAAATCATATTCAGATGTGAAGTTTTAACAATATCACAGACTTAAGTTGTATGTTTTCAGATGGAATCCATTCACAACTCCAGTGAAAGTGCCAAATCTTCCTGATATTCAGAGTAGATTGGCATATGTGTCGTGTAACCGCCAGTTAGAGGTAGAGATTTTTTTACTTATTACAGATTTCCCACTTATTGAATTTAAAATTCTTGTTACAGTTAAATATTTTCTTGTTTGATCATTTAATATAAAATATTTAGAAATCATTGACATACACCGGAAAATCGAAGAAAACAGAAGTCACAAATCGTTTGTAAAACATAAAAATATGAAAGAATAATATTGGGCCTAAGTATGAACCCTGCGGTACTCCTGATGACACAATGACGTTACCTTATGCATTTTTATCGATTTAAAGCTTCGAACAGTTGTCAATTATGGATGGTTAGGTAAATATGATTCCCCCAATCGCACCAGAGGCATTGAAATGCAAGGAAAACTAAGTTTATGAATGAAATATTAAAAGTGAACAAGATCGAATGCTGTTCATAATTCAAATGTTAAATTTGTAATCTACAGCTCTACAATTCAGGCTCGGTCCGTAATCTAATATCCTATTTTAACGTGATAACGTTTTTAAAATCGTTTTAGTCGGGTGACATGTTCAGAAACTTGTGTCACACCAAAACCTCACGAGCGCGATCGCAGGTATAACGAGAGAGAGACGGACCGATCTCCCGTCTCATCTCGAGCGCTGCCACCAATAAGACGTTATCACGTAAACATCTCGATCGTAAACCTACTTTACAAACAACCAATTTTTTTCAATTTACAGGAAGTGAAAAAATCCGACTATTGCGAGTACATCCGGCCACCCATAGACGCGTACAAGACGCTCCAGTTCGGTTCGTTCGACGAGATCCGCGACTTGGGCTACCGGCACGGGACTGCGTACTTCGAGGGGCAGCGCCGCGGGGGGGGAGGGGGGGTCAGCGGGGCCGCTGCGGCCGGCAAGCGGCATGATGCACAGCCCTCGCTCACTGAGTGAGTGCATACATACATACATACTGTCTGACTGACCGGTTGGCTTGGTCGGTAGTGGTCCTGCCTTTCAAGCCAGAGGTCGTGGGTTCGATTCCCACCCGGGGCAAATATTTGTGTGATGAACATAGATGTTTGCTCTGTGTCTGGGTGTTAATTATCTATATTTATTTAAAATTATATATTATGTATGTTTATCAGCCATCTGGTTTCCATGACACAAGTGAAAGCTTAGTATGGGATCAGATCGTGCCGTGTGTGAAAATGTCCTGAAATATATTTAAAAATACTTACATACATACATAATCATATACACACTCGTGTACAACATCATAGCTGACTTGACAACCCACGAATATGACACTATGACGAATACAGTAACATTACACCTATAACAAAACAGCAATGCTTCGGGTAATGACAGTAATATTACACAATATTATCTTAGCCATCAATATTTGACCTCCCATTTTTTTACAATTAAACAGTAAGAACTTTACAATATTTTTTAGTCCACACAACCTTAAACCTTTTTTATTACAGACCTTTTTTAAAACTGACATTCTTGACTTTGAAATTGACCTTTTTTGACGTGACAACGTCTTATAATTCGATAGAGCACGCACGAAAAAACATGACTCATGCGGCGTTACCTCGCTCTGAGGCGTTCCATGTAAGGCTTGAAGTGCGAGCGAGAGCGCGGAACGAGCGACAAAGAAGCACAATCGGACGTTGTCACGTTCAACTATCGTCAGTAAACCGACTTTACAGACAACCAATTTTTATTCCAGTTACACATTCACGGATCTCGCACAAATGGTGTGCTCGGTTCGTACGGCCCGAGACATAGACAACGAGTCATCATCATCATCGGACTATGATGATGATCAGCGGCACTTTGAAGGTTACGCGTCTGAACCCAGCGGGGGGATAATGGAGGTTAGTACAGTTTAGTTTTTGGTGTACAGGTTCAGAAAGAATATACCGGCCGAATTGATAACCTTCTTTTTTAAGTCGGTTAAAAGTTACGTGACATAATGTGTGGATGGCCCCTAAGAGGTGGTGTTGCACTTTGGGTATAGATTTTTTGGGTTGAGGATGGGATGCACCTTGAATGGGGGGGGATTGGTTTGCACTTTAAAGTTTTTTTGAACTGTGATGCATTTTTATGGTGTGCAAATAAACCATGAGGGGTTAACTTAGATCATTAAGTAATGGATAACACTCGCAGGCGTTTCCCCTTTTGCCGAGGTATAAGATTATTCGAATTGAAAAATCTTATGCTTTCATAAAAACTACTTGCGTAATCGATTACAAACACTCTGCGTATTCGTAAAACATTGAAAGGACGTCTGCGAGTGCTCCGCTAAAAATGCCGTTTTGCACTGTCAAGTCTTGCAGAAGCAATTCAAACATGTCGAATATTAAAAAAGATGGAATAACCTTTAATTTGTGTATATTTTTTTATTTTTTTAACATACATTTCTAATTAAATGCAATTTCTAATAATCGTCGATGTATCGTTTAGCGATATGATCAAGACAAATAATCGAGTCATGTTTAGAGAGAGAGAGAGAGACGAGACTATCATGGAAAGAAAATATACAAATTTAATCTTTATTAACTAAGAGATAAAGTTGAATTTAAAACGCGATAATGAACCGCATTCCTTACGAGACTATCTTTTAAAGAAATACAAATTTAATCTTTATGATATAAGTTATAAAGTTGAATTTAGAACGCGATATTGAACCGCACTCCACACGAGACAACTTGGAATGAAATACAAATTTAATCTTTATGAACTTAGGGATAGAGTTGAATTTAAAAACTCGTCGCTTAAAAGGTCGTAAATTTTTACGACTTTCGTGACACAAATTATTTTTGTGAATGTGTGATTGTGTTTCAATAGTGTGAGTTACCCTCCCCGCACCAAAATCAGCAGAAAGTTTAGTTAGAACATTTGCCAGCGTACTCCATCCATTACTTAATGATCTAAGGGGGTTAAGGATTTACTTTTTGGAACAGAACAGAAAGAAAATACGTTACTTTTGCAAGAATTTTTGAGTTAATTGGTGCAAATATAAATCATAATTGGCAGAGAGTAATAGAATTTTTAATTTAGACCTTTTTAGTGTAGACTGTAGGAGTAGTATATAACTGTGTAGGTGTGTTTTGTGATTGTAGAATAGTTTTTATTAAATAGAAATTAAAAATTGTGTATTATAGCTGAATGAGTTTGGTAAGGACCATGTTAGCAATGGATTGGGTTTTGATAAAAACATTTAGAACTTCATGTTTAGTAAAAATTATTTTTCCACTTGATTATTTATTTTTAAAATAAATAGTTTTTGGTTAGATACAATAAACACTTTCTCCTAACTCATCTCGCTAAAGAGAGTAGTTATGATGACCATTTTAAATGTCAAAGTGTCAAAAATTTCACCATTAACATTACTACCAACAAAAAAATAAACAACTATAATTTTTTCTCATATTAATCTTATATCTAACAATGGTAAATATATTACGTAGATGGCATCGAGTGTAGAGGAGGCGGCGTGGATCAGCGACACGGAACTGGTGCGCAAATATAGATGAAGCACGCCCAGTAGTGTAGTGTAGATTTTTTTTTAATTTTTGTCATTTTTTGTACTTTTTTTCGTTGTTGTTACGTTAATATGGGTATGGGCTGGTCGGGGTGGGTGTAGTTTGCGGAAATAACAGATTTTTGAGTGGATAATACCAAGAAAATGGAAAAAAATAATTATCTTTTTTCAGGAGAATTTGTAAGGTTTTTATTAAAAACTTTGCTATTTTCGCAAGCTAATATTCTAAAGGGGCTTTATATTTTATCATAATATTGCACTATTATATTATGTGTTTTAATTTAAGGTTATATTAAGCATAACAACTTTTTATTGTCTACATGCTTCTCATGATATTTTATATATTTAAACACTTTTATAATTCGTTATAAAAATCACGACAATCAATGAAACCATTTTACACACACACACTGCATTTAACATAGTGTAGTTCCTATTTATCGTTGCTTTAAATGCCCTCACACAAATTCATAAAGCATTTCACCCAGTATTTTTGCAGTTTAACATTACGTCCTTATCTGTATAAGGTAAATTATACGTTAACCTGCTCTTTTTTTCGTTTATATTGTTACTATTTAGTAGTTACTGCTTCGTTTCTTTCTTTCGTCAAAGAATATAGAAATTAATAAAACAGAATAGTCACTGGGAAATATTTTAGCCCTAGATTCAAAGCTTAGAAACAACTGTTTTACATGCTATTCAACCAAAACGAAAAGCATACACGAATTTACCACTTTTGTTTCACACACAGCCATCACAATTACAATGCTTTGCCATTCGAAATGTCATTATAGCAATTTATTATTCTACCATTTTTGAAGTGAAAACTTCTTTAGCGGCGTTGGGTATAAAATCTTAAACTCGCGTCAGGACACGTGACTTGATCGAAAAAGCGTAAGACGGATGGATATCAAACACGCTCAACGTTAATAATCAAGTTGGTTTTCACTTCTGCCGGCACTCCCGGAGTGCAACCTGTCTTTTTTTTCTGTGAAACTTACTATATTTCTCTGTTTCTAACTTAAAACTTTAACTTTTCCAGGAGGGCCTTCGCACCAGGCGTGTAGGAGGCTCCCTGTCCCTCTCTGAGGACGAAATAGACTCTGAGGCCGAATTGTATGATCCATTGAACAAGCGTGGTGGGGCCAGATGAGACCCGACCTTGCACGATCTGTGCAAGGCCCTGTATACATACGTGCAGAGTGAGCGCGAGAGCAGCTAGTGAACGTGTAAAGTGAAAGTGTGGGGTAAAGTGTAAAGTGGGGTAAAGTGTAAAGTGAGACTTAAAGTCGTGAAGTGTAAATTGAAGGTGTGTAGGTAAATTGAGAACTTGCTGGGAAATTGTAGTGACAATATGTTGAAGTGTATGTGTGTGGTACGTTGGTAAATGTAATATGACCAAATGTTGGTAAATGTAATGTGACCAAATGTTGGTAAAATGTAAATTATTCATATGTTTGAAAAGAAACGATTGTGCTAGTATGGAAAACTGAGAGAAAGTATTTGGGTAAAGCTCAATTGCTCTTTTATCAGTATAAATCGTACATTTCTTGAATGTGAAATTAGATTAATCTTTCCAAACAAAAACTTGTGTTATGTATGCCAAATGTTATTATTATTAAGTATTATCTAAAAGCCAACATTTTATAGAGAAATTATGTCTCGAAGTTATTTGCTTTGTAGAATCGTACTAAATATATGAATAAATAATAAAGCTTTATGATTTTGGGGCTATTATTCATAATGTAAATATATGGTGCAAAAATAATATTAAAAATATTTTTAATTCCCATTTTCCAAAGTAAACTGTGATGTTTGTAATTCGAAGTATTACGCTGTATATTTGCTTTATAGAACATAAATAAATGAAAATATACAGGAATAATGTAGCTTCCTGTTTGTAAATTCAAAGTTGGTTAAGAAGTTTTGGAGTTTCATTTGTACAGACATACAAAAAATGTTTTTTCTTATAGTAGAAGATAATGTTGTAGATTAAAATTTTCAGCTTGTCTGCCTTAAAATTGCTCAATTTATAATACTAATGGTTAGGGAGCCAGGTGCAAATTTGGTTAACTATTTCCTCTCAAGAGATAATTCGTCAGACGCATGAGAGTATAGTATTATAAAGCCTCGTGAACGTCAGCTGGCGCTCGGTTGGGGGGGTGAGCGGTTGTAGCCTCCCACGCACATAGGAAAAAAAATACATTCATTCATTCATTTCCTCTCAGCTAAAAATTTGTCAAATTGTAGCTAACCCAATATCTCAACGAAAAAAAATAGTCAGCTGGTTACAACATGGTGTATTATACGTCAGCTGGTGTCTCGAACATGAAAGTTAAATTTAAAGAAAAATTTATTTTCCGTTATTTCCTCTCAAACAAAAATTTACCTGATGATAGCTTATATGTAACTGTGGATAAATATATATGTCAGCTGGCTGTATCTTGGTGGAAAAACCGTCAGCTGATACGGGAGGCTACAACCGCTCTTCCCCCCAACCGAGCTCCAGCTGACGTTCACGAGGCTTCATAATACTATACTTTGATGCATTTTACTAATTACCGCTTGAGAGGAACTTGGTCATAAAATCTGCTGCTGGCTCCCGGACCATAATATGTCACAGAAATATTCCTTCTGCAGTTATGTGATGTTACTGGTAGTGATTCAAAAGTTTTTGTTTTATACTATTTCAAAGGAAACCGATTTCGAAGTATTTTGGATAATTGAAAAAAAGTGCCATAAAAATTTAGCTCGTATGTAGAAAGTTAAATGATAATTCATGACAATGTTAGTTTTTATCAAATTGTTTCTTTTTAATTCGATTGTATTTTATTGTATTTGAATGAAACAATGTCCAAGCAAGTTTTAAAATATGGTACCTATTGTAATAATTTAAAATATATTTTTAATAATACATCAATATTTCAATTTGGTTATTTAATAAATAACAATGTTATTTTAAACATTTACGTATGTTGTAGCAAACACATTATAAATAAATAATAAAAAAATTGGGAATTGAATGTTTGAAAATTAGTTAATCTATAGATAAAGTACTTAAATACATTATAATTTATAATATATTTATTTCATTAGAAATGAAACAGTTGCAACAATTGTACAAAATTCCTCTTATGTAATATTCCCGTAGTATAAATGATAAACTTTGCTTATCTGGAGAATATTTAATATACGCACAAACAAATAATCTTGAATAAATAAAACACTGAAAATATTTTTTGAGACAATTCAAATCTTACTATATTGTGTAATAATTGCATTGATGATTATTTTTCCGTATATATGATAAAAGTACCTATATTTTTATGTTAATTTATTGAAGTTTATTCATTTATTATTTTAATTGTATGTGTATTATTTTTGGATAATATCACATTAAATACAGTGGCGTGCCTAGGGTATAAGGACTGGGCAAGCCCAAATTTTTCAAAGTGTTTGATGGGTACCCTTTTCATGAATAAGATAGCCTAACCTAGGTATACTGTGTAATTATGTTCGTTATAAAACTTATAAAAAAACGTGAACATATTACATACCGAATCAAATCTTTTAAATTTTCACGCGCGCCCTCAAACAGTTGAGTCAAACGTTTTAAATCATTAAAATCGATAAATTATATAAAACTGTATGACATTATATTATTAATAAAATTGTAGAGATCATTTATATTCTAATTCAAAACGCCAATCTTTCTGAAGGAAAGATTTTATAACATCGGAATTATAGAAAGTAGGTGTTTGTTTTAGAATTCAAATAAGTACCTAACAGCTACTTTTCTATGGCAATTATTGATACCTAATACAGAAAGGCGTTCTTGGCCAAATAAATACTTATACGTATTTCTTAATAATTAATACGTACCTATGAATACGATTTAACGATGAGAAAGCACGCTCCGTGGAAGAACATTGTACTACCTATTTACTAGCAGGAATCGTAACTAACAAAATATGTGCAAGTTTCAACAGCTGGGGAAAGGCTTCTTCTAAGTAATTCTCATTCATGAAATCGTTCGTAAACATTACAATTAAAATTTCGTTTATGTGACTTACTAGTTTCGGTAATGCACAAATCGGGAGTTGGTTTTGATGAAGAAATTAATTGTTTTTCAGTAAAGTTTAATGATTTTAGTTTTTACCTTTCCCCCGCTGAGCACAAAGCAAACCACCACAATTTACAACACAATCTGCTGTCGCGACACTTATTTTACCACAAAATTCGAAAAACTTAACCTAAATTACACCGGTATAATCACCCGCTCAAACAAACTATAATTTAACAATAATATTCACGACGTTCGTTCGCGCAATCGTAACTATCTTCGCACTGTAAGCCGGGCCTTTTTTCCCTTAGAAATTGCTATAGAGTTCTATAGCTAGGTATGTATCTACTCCGACGAAATTTCATACGTTAGAAGAGATGAGCGCAAAGCCCGGTAAAAGCCCACGCGTGCAAGCGAGACACCGCACTGTTTATAATCCATCGAATTTAGGTTGTAACGTCCAAATAAAAGGTACGACCTTATTCCGATAGCAAGAAGGATGAAATTAAAAAGTTTACTCGAATTCGTCATTGTTTTATGCTAGGCGTATTATACATATTACATATAATAAATTGTAGGTGAGTTTTCATAGAATTCGGATCAGATTATGAATTGCTCATTGCGCGCGAATATTCAAACGTGAATATAGGTATTTTCCTGTCTCGTAGCGAATTTCTAAGGCAAGCCGGGCTTTTCGGCTTGTATGAACGTACCGCCACTGATTAAATATAATCAATTGCATTATACAATTTTAATAATCTCTCAAAAGTATTAATAGAACATTATTCAACAATATGAAGTATTTTAATGAGTACTACATTTATCCACACAATAAATAGTGAAATACCTGCCTGTTAGAAAATTGTATTTTAAAATAATTTGGAAATGTTGCGGGCAATTGCTAGCCTATATAATATATTACATTATGTATTTAACAATAAAATATGTAATTTCAGGTGTAAGGTATGTTTACATTAAATAAAATTTGTATCGTAGTGTAAACAGGCCTTAACCTATATCTAGATATATTCAATGTGTAAACCCTACTCCTGTATTAGTATAATTACGACTGATTAGTAGCTTTAAGTTGGCCACCGTAGGCACAAATGTCGCATTAAATTACCAAATAACTCAGTGTGATTTACGTAGTTTATTGAAATAAATGCTTCCAAAAATATTATTGTCGTTTCATTTCAATCCCTGTAAGATTTCCAATTAATTGCATATATTAAGCGTTCCTTGACTTCATGTATCCGTCGTAAATAGCTATGTACGTTTACCACCTCAGCGTTGTCTCCGAAATCATTTTTAATAGTTTCCACTTTTTCTATGCACATAGTTCGATAATTGTGCCCAGTTTCCAAACCGTAGCTAGAAGTTTCCGTAGTGCCGTCCCACTCTTCGTGTGTTCGTATGCGTATTTGTTTCACTCGCTTCTCCCAATGCCACTTCATATGGTTCCTAACATCGGGACAGTCGCACAAATTGATCAAAACTTGCATAGCGCTAATTTGAAGCAAGGGCTTATTAGACCTGTAGCATAAATTCACGAGCACTCTTGTTAATTCCTCGCAAACTTCTTTTGCGCGCCATTTCGACCGCGTTGTGATCGTCGTGTAACACATCAAAGCTACTGCACTGATTCTCACTTCTGCTGAATTATGTGTCAGATAAGGACGTAAAACAAAAGTCAGGTCGTACGTATCGGCCAACGATTTACCAACTTCATGTTTGCAGAGCTGCGTCATACAGTCCATAGCTCCTGATATTATTTTTGGGTCGTCATCTTCGAATAATTTCATCATAATTTGAAAAGCATTAGCTTTCAATGGCCGCTCGGGATCCCAATCCGCGAGATTAGTAATTGTCTTGAGATGTATCGCTACAATTCCCCTGTGGTCATTGACAACCATTCGCAGTAAATCTTCAATAATAGTTTTATTTTCTAGAATCTTGGCTAGAGAGCATCTGTGTTCAGTCAATGATTTTAAGGCATTCGCCGCGACAAATCTTATTTCTTTTCGATCTCTAAGAATAAGCCACATGAGATTTTTAGTAATTCTCGGTCGAGTCATGATCCTATCTCTCCCTTGGCGGTAAGTCGCCAACGTGGTTAGAATCAAACACACCTTTTCTCGAATAACTGGATCTTCATTACGCATCAGGTCTATCAACCGATACACTAAGTGAATATTTATTAAATAGATTGCATTTTCTGATATTTGCACCTAAAATTATGATTTTAGTATTAGTTTTGTTATTACAGAGTTACTGATTTTATTTAAAAAAATAGTGATAATTGAATAAATCATCGTCGATAGGTTTTTAATGTAACCTCAGTTAAATACCTAGCTCTACTCTTTTTTATAAAAACTAAGAACAGAGCTTAAAGTACTACTAAACATTTCATACTTGATCGAGCACACTATGCAGCGCTTGCAATTGCACCAAATGGTCTGGAGAGTGCAGTTCTCTGTTGACAATTCTTAGCCCGTTGCGGCCGAAGCCGAGACGAGCGCGAGTCACGTCGACAAGCGGCGCGTATAGCGAGGGCTGCATGGAAACTAGCCTTTGAGCTGGCGGCCGTTCTACAGTATTAGGAAATTATAGTTTTGTAAATTGTGTACAAATTAAGTTTTAAATGAATTATGAACAAGACTGTGTCTTTTATTCCCCTTTGCCGCAGGTACTGATTTTTATGTCTGGGAATCAAACTCAGGATTGTCACACACTAGTCAGGAATTTAATATAATTAAATCGAATAGGTGCGTTAGCACTTTATATACAGTATCTCACTACAATTCGTCTTGGTTTTTTACAGACAATAAAAATGCACTAAAATTTTTAATTAAATGGAGCTTCCACATTCTGACGGTCATAAATTCAGGAATTTATTGCAGGGGTGCATTTCACACCCTTAATAATTGAGCTTCTAATAAGATTTTAATTTAGATTAGTAGGTGATCAGTTTGACGACAATTTTAAGTGCGTTACAAATTGACGTGGGTTCGAATCCCGCCGCACTATATTTGTTTTTGCTTTCTTACAGTTTGTATGCGAAGAAATTGCATTTAACGATTTAATTAATAATTAACCTGTATGGGGGTCAAATTCTTTTTTCCCCATAGCTTGATCCACTGCTTTGTTCAATACCCTTGGGTTCATCGCACATAGGTACCAATTGTAAATACGAATTTTTGTACGGACAAAACATGATTTATTTAAGATTATTTTTGTAAAATGATAAAAATTATTGTAAATGTTTGTAAACAGTTTTCTGAGTGTATTTTTGTTTGACAGTTGTTGTTTTTGACCCTGCTGACATGTGAAACTTCCTTCAATACTTGTTCAATACTTTTACCAAAGAGATTTTTTAATTTTATTACATAATGTGTGACCCCCTGTGTGCGAGCCGGTGAGCTCGTATTCGTGTCGTATTCCATAGGTACATAAAATTGTATTTTTAGAAAAATATTTTCCGTTTCTTATTACGTTTATCAACCCTTTCTCTAATATTGCAATATCAAATTTTTTCAAATCGGTCCAGTCAGTTTTAGAGCTACAAACGCACATAATCACATAAAAAGATTATAAATTCCGATAGATGGCGCTGTAAGGCTGAAATCGCTTTAAATGCATTCGAGGCACTTACGAGGCAAATCTCAGCGCTCTCCATAGAAGATAGTATACAATTTGAAGTGTATGTTTAGGTTCTTTATTACATTACTTTATTCAGGATGGCGTAAAATCTATACCTATTCTTTATTGATATGTCTCATAATGCAAGCAAAGCTTCAGAATAATCTTCTTATATATAAAAATGAATCGCAAAATGTGTTGGTAAGCGCATAACTCGAGAACGGCTGAACCGATTTCGATAATTCTTTTTTTATTATATTCCTTGAAGTACGAGGATGGTTCTTTTGTAGAGAAAACGTAAACATGTACCACGGGCGAAGCCGGGGCGGACCGCTAGTTTGGTATAAAAACAACATATTATTGCATTCTAAGATTGCATTAATAAAATCTTTATTTAACAATTGGGGTATGAATAAAAAACTGCAAATATCTTTGAATTCCGTCTTTATTTATCATATTACATTCATATAATAACAGTTCAGTCTAAGCTGCTGTTTATCTCCGAGGGTATGGTGGTCGGAAGCCTTTCCTGCGACATTTAGTATCAATGATGAGCTGGGCTTGCCTCTTCAGGTAACACCTTGAAGGAATGTCTTCTTCTTCATCAGATACTGAAATTTATGAGGAATTGTTGTTTTATATTTAATCAAAAATAAATAAATAAATAAATAAAAATATATATTTAGAAAAGAATAACTACAGACATAATGAGTTATTTTTTTAAAGGTTCTTGGCTTCCCTTTCCTCCCAAACCTTGACGGGTCTTTACATTTTTTAATTTTTTTAACTTAAAAAAAATGTACTATATATAATTAATGTATGTATGTGAGTCTATGTGTGTATTTTTGTCATGTCATACACAATATGTCATATAGCCACGTTTTACGCGTAGTATTGTCACGTTATATGGGTTTAGGTCACGTCATGTATATTATTGTCACGTTATATGGGTTTATGTCGCGTCTTGCAGAGTATTGTCATGTTAAATGGGTTTACGTCACGTCATGCGTAGTATTGTAACGTTATATGGGTTTATGTCACGTCATGTATATTATTATGGGTTTATGTCCCGTCATATTCTCATGTCATATGGGTTTATGTCAAGTCATGTTTATTACTGCCACGTCGCATATGCATAGTTGTCATATATTTATGGTCATATTATGTTTTTTACTACAACGCATATGTTTCAAATGTATGTTCATGTATATCTCACCGGGCGGTTTGCCGGGCTCTCTCTGAGCGAGGTCCCGGTATGCGAGCGCGATCCGCTCCGAGTCGCGCTGTGTGCTGTGGCTCGGCGCTGACGCCGCTACTGATGGGGCTACACTTGTGGGCTGACGTCACAGATTATGAATGAATGAATGAATGAATATTGTACACACTAAATTACAGACATTACATAAAATGAAATACACATAAATTGCACAATAGGCGACTTTGGCTACAGATCCATCTCATCATTTCTTCTCAAATATAGTAAAGAAGTTAAGTATTTAGTAAGCTAGTTTAATTAATTAGAATATGTATTATTAGTAGAATATTCGAACCTAAATCGACCTTCACCGTGGTGATAATAGAATGAGACCAATTTTATGATTTATTTATTTATTTATTTATTTATGGAACACACAACAATAAATACACATTACATTATATATAGGATGACATTATCTAATTAATTGTATCTTATGTATTTATCAATTATAGGTGTACACAACATTCACATTAATAACACTTATACAATGAAACAAAATCGAAAGAAAAACATAGTCAATATACTAAATTGTTTATATGCTACTGGTGATAAATTTAGTCTAAAAAAATGTATTAAAAATGGGTTTACTGGAAAAATCATGGACAGCCGACAGGATATTTTTGATTATTAAAAAAATATTTTTAGACTAAATCTATACTAATATTATAAAGCTGAAGAGTTTGTTTGTTTGTTTGAACGTGCTAATCTCGGGAACTACTGGTCCGATTTGAAAAATTCTTTCGGTGTTAGATAGCTCATTTATCGAGGAAGGCTATAGGCTATATATCGTCACGCTACGACCAACAGGAGTGGAGCCACGGGGGTGAAACCGCGCGGAGCAGCTAGTCATTTATAAATGAATAACTTCTAATCGATAACCTCCATCCTTAAAATAAGCATGATAATTATTAAAAACTCACATTAGAAGGCATAGCAACGCCATCTCTGGGCCGTTCTATTAGCGTGTTATGTTTATCCCTTGCCCGTTCAAGCCGAACGGCTACTACGCGTATAGTTTCTTGTACATCACGTGCTTCTGCCGTCCATTCAGGTGTTGGCGGCTCAGGAACTACTGGCTAGTGGATAAAATAAAAAAATGGTTGTTTGTAAAGTAGGTTTACGATCGAGATGTTTACGTGATAACGTCTTATTGGTGGCAGCGCTCGAGATGAGACGGGAGATCGGTCCGTCTCTCACTCGTTATACCTGCGATCGCGCTCGTGAGGTTTTGGTGTGACACAAGTTTCTGAACATGTCACCCGACTAAAACGATTTTAAAAACGTTATCACGTTAAAATAAAATAATATTTATTAGCAAATTTTACATATTCAGTTCACAATTTTGCTCTGCCTTCTGAACTAGGTTATTACCTGTGTCTCAGAAAACAGTGCCTTCCCTTATGAGTTCATACAGATAGAATATCAGTTTTTACTAACACAAGTTCATATGCTAAGACAAGATAAAGACAGAAAATCCGTCAATGAAGTCAAAGTCAAACTTATAGTCAGAGCCAAAGTTAAGGTCAAGGTAAAAGTCTAAATCAAAGTGTAAGCCAAAGTCAAAGTCAAACTTTGAGGCAAAGTTAAAGTTAAAAGAAAAAAAATTGGTTGTCTGTAAAGTCGGTTTACTGACGATAGTTGAACGTGACAACGTCTGATTGTGCTTCTTTGTCGCTCGTTCCGCGCTCTCGCTTGCACTTCAAGCCTTACATGGAACGCCTCAGAGCGAGGTAACGCCGCATGAGTCATGTTTTTTCGTGCGTGCAGCCGGCTCTATCGAATTATAAGACGTTGTCACGTCAAAAACATTACAAAATTCAATAAGAGCGTTATGTTTCTCGCAACTCATTCAAGATACGCGGCAACCATGCGCACTGGCAAAAATCATTATTTTTTCATCATCAATACTTGATTTTTAGTTATATTAAATGGGTTTTTTAACTATTTTTTTTCTATTAAACCTACAAAATCATTCCTTCATATATAATTGAAGTCATATCATATGAACAACATTTAACATAAACTCACCTCGAGCAACTTGCACAGATCGTATAACAATTTCTTGATATCAAGAAGGAAGCTTTCGAGTTCCTCCAGTTCCTTCTTCAGAGTGTCGTATGATTCTTCCTCTTCTTTTATTGCTGTTTTTAGATTCATTATTTCATCTTGACCTCTGAAAATATGATGGAATGAATATAAATTTTACAGACTTATTATTCAGGAGACGAAAACTGCCTTCAATATTTTTTCAAAATGTCTCTGATTATATTTTCTTCAGATTAATTTGAATACACTCCGTTTTATAGATATGGTTGGAAATTAAAAGCTCCTCTTTCCTACATTTTATACGACTTTTCCACAATAACCAATGACCTAACTTAACAATACCAACAAGCCAATAAATCTTTTGGTCCTGGATGCTCTGCTGCAAGTGTAAGTGTGGCCTACCCCTGTAGTCCACTCACTCGTCCTTGTCCTTGACGGACGCGAACTTGTAGCCCTCCAGCTCCGCCATGAGCGTGGTCTGCGCTCGCTCCAGCTGCAGCTTCTCGTCTTCGATGCTCTGCTGCAAGTGTAAGTGTGGCCTACCCCTGTAGTCCACTCACTCGTCCTTGTCCTTGACGGACGCGAACTTGTAGCCCTCCAGCTCCGCCATGAGCGTGGTCTGCGCTCGCTCCAGCTGCAGCTTCTCGTCTTCGATGCTCTGCTGCAAGTGTAAGTGTGGCCTACCCCTGTAGTCCACTCACTCGTCCTTGTCCTTGACGGACGCGAACTTGTAGCCCTCCAGCTCCGCCATGAGCGTGGTCTGCGCTCGCTCCAGCTGCAGCTTCTCGTCTTCGATGCTCTGCTGCAAGTGTAAGTGTGGCCTACCCCTGTAGTCCACTCACTCGTCCTTGTCCTTGACGGACGCGAACTTGTAGCCCTCCAGCTCCGCCATGAGCGTGGTCTGCGCTCGCTCCAGCTGCAGCTTCTCGTCTTCGATGCTCTGCTGCAAGTAGTTGAGACGGGAACTGGTCTCCCGTTGGGCTCGGAACCGGTCGAATACTTGCTCCGGTTCTGTTACTCCTGGAAATTACATCTATATTTAGTAGTAAATGTTCCTTAAGGAAAATAAGGTTTTTTATGGCATGTTTAATGTTTTGAACAATTTTCAACAAATTTCTGCCAGTTTTAATTAGTATAGTTATATCTTGCATACATTTTTCATTCTTTATTAATATTATCTTAGAAATTGATACTTTGGCCCTATACATACCGGTAAGCTTCATAAGTCGTTGGAATATCTCTTCCATCTCCTGATCTGGTGATATTTCTTCCACTGCAGGTTCACCGTCCATGGAGCCGGTTGAATCTTGGCGTACTGAACGCACTGTAATTTATTTATTTTTTTATTTTAATCAGAGAGACTAGTCAAATGAAATACTAAATATCATGCTTGGATTAAACGTAAAAAAATCTTTTGATGATGAAGCAACTACAATCGTGGTTTTCACTTTGTACAACACTATAGATTTTATTGATGGTAAAACTTCTTGTGAACTGAAATCAAACAAATAAGCTGCATCGAGTAATTTTCATAAACAGAAAAACGTATAAAAAAATAAGCCAGATTTTATTTTTCACTTTTTTTTTCTTTCTAGTTAATCTTTTCATTGCATTCTCAAAATTAATAACTAAAAAAAAGTTTTTTTTTACAATATCCTCACAAGCAGGTGGAAAGATCCGTTTCTCCAACTTCTCCATCTCCCGGCGCCGTTCCTCAAACCTCTGCGCAAAGTACGCTCTTTCAGCAGCTCTAGAATGTTCCGCGTCATGCGCACGCGCAGCTTCTGCTGTGGCTGCTGCGGTCGCGCGTATACGCATGGATAACGCTTCGTCGCGGACGTGCTGTATAATATGGATGATTTTGTTTTATTTTTTGTAACTCTTTTGTGTTTATTTGGACAACAACACAACACTTTATTCGGACGACATAACAATTAACAATCAGATATAAACTAATAACAAACTGTTATTGGTTCCCGACCCAATAGATAGTGCCTTTTTACTATGTACATAATATGCACTTAGCACTATCTATGCACATTTTATATTATACAATAAAATTATATTGTATTGTATAACAAGCTAGATAGAGAAGTATGCTCTTTCAGCGGCTCTAGAATGTTCCGCGTCGTGCGCACGCGCAGCTTCTGCTGTGGCTGCTGCGGTCGCGCGTATACGCATGGATAACGCTTCGTCACGGACGTGCTGCATTTAGTGTTCTCTTTGTTTTTTTTTTGCCTAATAATTGCGCATTAGTGTATAATAATTACGTGTAAATAGTGAAGTGAAACTTGTTTAGACGCATTGAGAGTAAAATTTCAAGGAGTGTGTGACAGTGTGTGTGAGCACACGTCAGAAGTGAAACTTCTCTGGCAAGAGTCAAAGATACCAAAACCGTCGCCTTACTCCATGACGCGATCTTGAAATTTTACTCTGGGGCCGTTCAAGTATTACGTGAGCAGATTTCTTACCATTTTTTACCCCCCCGCCCCCCTTGTCATCAAAAGTAAGCAAAGCACTTACCCCTTAGAGTATATATTAATACAATATAATAGAGCGCGTGTATTGCACAAATTGCTCAGTGCGCATCGTAGGCAGATGAGCTATAGATACTATATCGATGTGTGTGTGACCAATAGGGATGGGTAGGTATCAATTGCGTGTTGAACTATCGATAAGTTATGGAAATAAATATGTATCATAAGTAAATTTTATGTTCAATAAGTTATTAAAGGAAAAATATATGAATAAAGTATAAATATGTAATTTTAAATTTGTTTACCAACTGAATTAAGTTTGTTTATTCCATTTGAATATTTCTTCTACTTTTTAAATAATAAAGTTAATAAAATAAACGGTCGGGTTTAGTGCTATTTCTTTAAATAATAAATCAAACAATAATAGTAATGTTTTAAAAATGTTAAATAAAAATAAGAAATAATTAATAATTTAAACTGATAATTTAATCAATAATATTAATAATTTTTTTATTTCCTTTTATCCATTCTACTATCAAAATCTTCAAAATCAATTTAGCGGTTCAGAAAATATATCGTAAAATTACATACTTTACATTTACACTATAATACATTCGCATTCATAATACATATTAGAAAGTGTATCATACAAAACACACCACAAATTTATTTATAATTATAATACATTTTTAAAAGAGTTTTAATTTTAAAGTTAAATAAATAATTTGTAAAAATATAGTTCTTCTAGTAAACTTTATATCGAGTACAGCGTTGATCAGGTCACATCACTACGATAAAATGGCGGCAGTGAGGCGCGCGAGCGAGCCTGCGCGTGTCCGCCTTCCACCTTCCCTTCACCCCCGCGATGCTAGATTTATTTTCATAAAAATAAGTATAACAATCGACTTACCGATGAAATGTGATACTGGATTTAAATTTTGTGTATTTTCTAGTATCGTTTTTGCAAGATATAACTGCACATTTCACCATGTTTATTCCTAGATATGAATAAAAATCAAGAGCAACGCACTTCGTCAGCACTCAACCACGACTACGAGCGCGCGCGGCGGGAACGTCGTGTTGTTCCCACCTGTGCCTACTGTTCCCACTTGGTTGTTCGCGCTCTATAGATATCAATACTCTAAGACTTACCCCCTCCCCCTATGCTTACGTAAACATTTTTAGTAATAAATGTTTTTTTATATTGTTATTTTTAAAATAGGAAAATTCATGAAAATATTAGGTTTAACTGATACACACAGAGTAAATGACAAAAAAAATATAATCAGAAATTAAGAACATAACTAATATAAAGAATATATTTTTCGGAACACATTAACAGTCTTCAGTCCATGAAACCTGAATCGATGATTCTAAGTTATCGATGACATTGGATTGCTGCTCTGTGGTGTGCGTCTGCTCACTTTCATCTGATTTTGGAATGTCTACGTCACTCTCATCGAGCTATTCAATCTTGGTGCTCTAAACATACTGATAGATAGCGCACATGCAGCCGGCCGGCACGAGAGTGAATTATTAGACAAGTGAATAGCGCACGGTAATTTCCTAATGCGCGGTAATTCCCCTAATCAGTTCTCAAAGCGAGTGCCTACGCATATGTATTATTTGCGGGAATCCCCGAAAAAACTTTAATAACTAACGATGACGTAATCATCATCTAGACCCCCCCACCCCCCATGTCATCCAAAATAAGCAAAACAGAGACCCCCCACCCCGCCTTGGTGCTTACGTAATACTTGAACGGCCCCTCTCAACGCGCCTAAAGAACTTTCACTTCAATATGTACACGACATTATTATAGGTACACTAATGCACAATTAGGCATATGCACTATATCTATCATATTTTATATTAATATAATATGCTCGATAGAGAAGTACGCCCGTTCCGCCGCGGCCATACAAATACATACATACATACTATATAATTCTTATCATGGTCATAGTTCATACAAATAGGGTCATCTTTTTTAGAAATGTAAAAACTATAACATAATAAAAATATATATAGGACTACCTACTGACATACTGCATTGCATGTTTAGGCGTATAAACACGCATATTATACATATATGCAAAGACAATGCATTTGAATGGATTCCTGAGAAACATATTTCTGTTTTATTAATTTAATTAAAATGAGTTCTAGTGCTAATTTCAAAGCTAGATGGACACCTGCTTACTTATTATTATCTATAAAAATATCATGTAACAATAAAAAGTATTCAAATATGTTTTTAACGTCTTTGAGCTATATCACAATATCGACTAACCTCGAGTTTCTTTATTTCCTCCTGTTGCTTTTTCAGTAGGTCTTCTATTTTAGCCAGAGAACTTTCAAACTTCACGGAGTCTTCTACGAGCGCCTGCCTATACACAATAATATGATCAAGTCACCAATCACCATTATTACTAGCAAGTTACTAGCGTATTTTTATAATTTAGTTCAATAGTTACATAATATATTTCATAATAAATTTCAACAATAAAACTAAATGTGGAAGAAGAAATAAAGCTTTGATTACATTTGTCGTTTTTTTTCTAACCTAAAAATGTATCGTATTCTATTGGGAGTAATTTAAAATATGTTCTCAAAAATGTACTCGTATATAAATACATAGTGACTATTTATAATCAGTATAAGAAAAACGAGTTAAAAAAATATTTTACTTGATAGACGCGTATTTCTTCTTGACCAACTCTGCTTCAGTCCATTGTATTAAAACTGTGTGGATCTCGTTTTCCAAATGGGAAATGTGCTGGAAATAAAAGTATTTTTGAACAAACTTCTTCTATGGTAGATTTTTGGGTAGATATTTTATTTGCAGTAACGTATGAATGAATTATATTTGGCTAAGTACTTAATGTATTTTTTTTTAAATAACCTGTTGCCGTAAAGCTACTAGTAATAATTATTCTGTGCCGTAACTAACGCGTTGTGACGATACGACAGAAGATGTGGGTTCGAAATTCGAATCGGGCGGGATTCGATTCTTCGCATCGTTTTTTTTTCTATTCTTAAATAAAATGTTGCTATTTATAAAGTATTTTTATATTATCTAAATTATTGTTCAAATCTAAATTAGTAAACAAAAAAAAGTATTTAAAAAGAAATCATCAAAAAAAAAAAATAGTATCAGAAGATTTTTGCGCATATATGGCACTTTTATTGGGGCTTTGACTTGATTTTTTAACTTTTGAAGGCGATTTAATTCTCAATAAGGTTTTTCAATTCTTTCAAATATTTATATATTATATTGAATGCATTGTAATTTTAAGTATTTGTCTCATATAAGTTAGGATATTTAATTCTGATTGCAATAGATGTCGTGGGGTGACCGAAAACGGTCCAGTCTTCATGTGGCGGATAAATCGTTGAACATACAAATAAACTCCTTCTTTTTTTGGAAGTCCATTAAAATTGTCAGTAAATTACCTTTTTAGATCTGGTTGACATCTTCGACTTAACGAGGTCACTTTTTGTGCTTTCAATTAGTAATTTCTCATATTCTTTCTCGAATTCTTTCAATTTCTTCTTCTTACTGCCTTTCTCGTATTTCAAGAGGTCCAACATCTTTCGTTGTTCTATAACTTTTAAATCTAGATTGTGAATGACCTGTTACAATGTAAAAAATCATTTAAAAATTAAAAGTAGGTAAATATGTAGGTAGGTACGTGAAATTTTGTTAACTAGACGCGCTTCTTGTTAAAAAAATTAATAAAGGTACATAACAACCGGTAATAATACAAATTGAAAATGCTTTCAAAATAGGTATAA
The DNA here is from genome assembly GCF_061535455.1 of Colias philodice. Taxonomy (NCBI): domain Eukaryota; kingdom Metazoa; phylum Arthropoda; class Insecta; order Lepidoptera; family Pieridae; genus Colias; species Colias philodice. The sequence goes on along the minus strand of NC_143088.1, from coordinate 2,016,236 downwards.
TAATCGTCTTTTAAATTTTAATTATTATACAATCTCCATAGCGATTACTTAGATAAAGATTTTTTCGATAATCATAATTCAAACGAATAACGAGATTTGAAACATTTTAAATCGAAAAGTACCTAAGTCTAAAAAATAAAAATCCATGATCTAAGTAAAAATCGGAATACCTATAGGCAAAAAAAACTTTAATAGAACAGAGTCTACTAATGAAATTTTCAAAATTGGTAAGACTTACCTGATCAGCAGTTTTATTCCCCACAGGGCAGACCTCATTGAGGTACTTTTTTATCTGCGCCTCCTCATCACTGATTACCTGCCTTGCTTGTGCGAGTTCTGTCAATCTTAGTTTGATCTCACTCTTTAGAGTGTCTATGAGATCGTTGTTCTGTTGCCTCTCTGCTTCGTTTTCCTCGTAATGCGATTTTCTTTGACCGTCTATTTGTATGAAGAATAACAATATATGAAGTAATTATTATATAGTAAGAAGTAAGAACTTACCAAAAACTTTAAAAATTTCATTAGCATTTTATCTTCGTATAAAGTGGGTGCGAGTTGCTAATTCGAATAAATATAATGTGAGTAGGTACCTACTTAAGGCGCTACCCGGCAATTTCGACTATGTTCAACCTCTATAAAGTCTGGTACAACATAAAGCACAATACCGAAAAAAATATATAAAATAGGATGGTCTTTGATCTTTAATTGCTCGCGAGGAATTTTTTCCAAAGTTAATAGATTTCTAGAAAAAAAATGTGCCGTGGTCATCGATTTTTCCGCAAATACTCTATAAACTTCGTAACCTGCTGACTTAGAGCTCTGAAAATTTTATGTTTAATAAATTATCAGTTACACAACAGTCCCTGACGAGGATATTTTGTTTCACTGATTAGTATCTTTTTAAATACAAAATGCGAGGAAAAAAGAAGGTGCAGCGGGAGAGGTTTGAGATCCGTCAAGTATGGTCAAGGTTATTAGCGCATGTAAAAGCCTTAATGAAAAATTTATCGTACCTCTTATTTGTATTTATTTTAATGTATATGTACTTACGAAATAATAAAAGTAAAGGACTTACTTATCATAAGCTTTATTATGGCAAAAACATTCAAAGAGCTTACGAGCATAGGGTCCCTACTCCCTACGGCCCTACCTACTTATAGTTAAATCTAAGATAACCGAATTTGATTCTACATCTACTAATTCCAACTAACCTGTAGAAGAAAATGAACTAAGTCTAAGACTGATTAGTGATTACCTACATAGAAACTAAAATAATGTGTAGAATCGACCAAACCTGATAGCTGTATTTTCTTTTTGATCTCAAATATTTTAGTATTAATTGTTGTCAGACGATCTTCCGTCTCTATTTCAAACGGATGTTTATGATAACACAGGGCCATTTTATTTTAATAATGCTTTCTTGGTATTTTCGAATTGTTCAACAACGAATTATCGATCAAATTGTCCTTAGGGTAGCAACTAGCAACAGTGCAAACAGCTATTATCATTATGACAATTCGGACAATAGATAAACTTTAAACTGACAAAATAATATTTGTAGTAACAATTACAAATATGTAGATAGTAACGACGGTTTAGATAATAATAATTCCATTTTGAAATTCACCCCTTCGTATAGCAAAATAGGGGTACAGCGCCATCTCTGTGGTAGACGGTAAACTACGAAGTTTGAAAGCTCTCGCATTGGCTACGAAGTTCGAGCGGTGTTGAATTGCTTGATTTCTCCATTGAGTCAACATTCCTTCGCGTATCTTTGTATGTGTGCGTTACAGCGTTCTCACGGTTCTATTTCACTTGCAGGACGAATTCATAACATAAATAATATTCCAGTATTCTCAATTAGGTTAAATCTATTAGTTAAGTACTATTTCAGAGTCCCTACTGCCTGAATTAATATAATACAAGCTGCGCGCACGCACACAAGCTTCGAGTCCGCCATTTTGATTTACCGTACGCTGTGTATTTACGAACAAAGCCGTCAGATGCGAGCGGGACGCGGCTGCGCATGTTCCTACCGGGTATTACGTTATATTTGAACGTGTTTACCGCTAAAATGACCAAAACACAAGTGTTTTCAACATAACAACAGTTCAAAAACAAAATGAAGTGTCAGTTCTTACTATTAGTTCCGTGAAGTGTATAAAATTAAGTGTTGAAACGACAGAGAAGGAATAAAACAAATGTGTGTGATCCATGTGTGAATGTTGTGCTGCAAGATGTGGTCGAGAAACTTTATACCGGATTATGGGATTAAATTGTCCATCCTCCTTGTGCTGTCTGCGATAGCTGCTAGGATTGATGGCGTCGAAGGTAAGTGCAACAGACATCATGTAATTTAGAAGTGGTGGAGCTTATGAAAGCGCCGAGGGATAAACCGGCTTTGTTGTGTTGGCGCGCCGTTGTATGGAGCTTCGCGCGCGTCGTAAACATTTTCACCTGGCCGGTTTATACCTTGGTTCTCACAGTCACACTACCTAGTACTTGTGTAACTAGTCGTTTTAAAAACGGGAGTGAAGTCTCATCGTGTTTTTTACATTTTAATTACACCGCCTCTGTTGATGTTGCTGCGATATTAATTGCTTGGCTAAGCTATAAAACGTAGCTTTCGTTTTGCATTCTTTGAATCAATCTCGTATGTAATTATTCTAAATAACAATTCTAACTAAATAAAAGCTTTATATGATAATCATAAGAGACGCTGTATATTAACCATTCTACTAACAAGGTAGGTATAATCAGTATAAAGTAAAACCAATCATATTGTTTTACGAATTGCATAATAAAGCTTGCAATCAGTATTCTAAGCTAGAGGGCCAATCTTCAAGACTACTACCAAGGACATTGAAAGCACTAGATTTCGAAGATAAGATCACCAGTTCAATTCCCCACATAGCACGCACGACGAGCGACAAACTAACACGCGGAATACAAATTGTTACTTCTGTTTCGTATTCTAAACACTCACCCACGATTTCTGTACTCCGCTCTTTGGCTGGTGTTTTTGAATATTGATCAAGTATATTATTTTATTTTGTAGAAAGCACCACTTTAGACGAGAAATGTCCGAGAAAGTATTATCTGAATTCAAAACGTGTGCGCGTCATGTTCCCGAAATGTATAATTTGACTTTCCCTAATATTTTCTGGGGTAAAATAATAGGCAGATTATTTTATACTGGTATAAAATAGTTATACTGGTATAAAATATAGTATGTAATTCACAAATCGCTGTCTAATAGGTATTATAGTACCTACCTATCATTTTCTAAGTAGAGAATACCATCAAACTTTTATCTGCTAAGTGCTATCTGCTGCTTATTTTAAATACCTACCTATATAAGAAAAGCTCTGTTTTCTATTAAAAAAAAACTAATTTATATACAACCTATCAGTGTTAAATAGCAATTGTCAAGTTTCTTTATTCATAATAATTTAAAATACCTATGTATTTAATCGTAATTATAGCTTAGGATGACTAACTTACTAGAAAATCCTTATATAAAAGTCACTAATACTGGTCCTTGGTACCTTTTTAATGTTCACTGTTTGTTATTTTAATCTTACTTCTAAGAAAGATCAATTCTTACGGCGCAACGCTTTGAAAGCTTAGGTACCTACCTATATCTAAGAGAACAGTAAATCGAAGCCATAACAATTAACTAATTCGGCTGTAAATCCCGAAACAATAACAAGTGATACTGCACTTTGAATTTACTTACACGTATTCGCGGTAAAACATGTAGAAATGTGTTTTTAAATAGGTACCTTCGACATTATATAGGCGACTCGTGCAAGTTCCCGCTAGTTACGGCATTTGTTCCCAGTTACACAATTAACATTCTGATAATTTGCAAATAAATTGCAAACTGTTTAAAAATCGCGACGTGTTTAGTTACAACGAAACGGTGCGCTTGTTGAACAAACATGGCGGGCCAATTTAAAAACAATCTCAATTAGCGTTCAATTGTCTATATTCCATTGTCAATTTGAGTGTTCTATTTTCAAAAACGGCGCCAAAATTTTTTTTTCTTTTTCATAATATGCCTAACTTTTTTTTGTATGTGCCAGTTCCGCAAACATTTTTAAAATATTTTTAGAGTTGATTAAACATTTTTATTTTTTAATATTTTGTATTTAGTTATGTAAATACAAAAACTTTTTTTGTTAAATGTATTAGTAAATTGCATTGGATAGGTAGTAAATTGTAAACAATGTAATACAAAATAGCATAATGTAATTTGAAATTTCGATTTAAATTTTATTTGCAAATATAATATAATGAAATATTTTTAATAAACTAATGATTATTATAAATGTTAAAATGTAACAATACCTGATACACTTTATTTTTATTAGAACCCACTTAATACTATTTCAAAATAATAATTATGCATCCCGCCCTCCGCTATCACAATCAGACCATCTAACAAATGCTGCGTAAAAAGTTATTTATACATGGCAATATGTGCAAAATTTGCCATGTGTGTCCTTGTGCCCCTATCAATAAAAAAAATAAAGGGCCGCCATTACGCGTGCATTGTGTTCAAGAGCAGCATCCTTGTCGCGATGTCGGGAATACATTGATCGTTAAATGTATAATGGGTACCTTCCGATGACGAAATGTTTTAAAAAATGTTGCCTGCTATGATATTTCTGACTAAAAATGTTATAGAAATAAATAAAGAGGATATTTAGGCTGATTGTATATATATCTAAAATAATGATAAATCTATTATGTAATTAGTTAGCTAACTAATAATTTTTCTTTTATGTTTTTCTAATTTTATCAGTCCCTTCAGCCGTTCTTCAGTTATAACTTATACCTAATTGTTTTAACTAGTACATTTTTATAAAACTTTCATTTAAAGACTTACTTACCCATATTCAAAGTAATTGCTACATATTTTATACACAGATAATATAAAATTGCTTAACCCGCTATATTTAGTATCAAAACCAGTTGATAAAAAGAAATAAAATCTCATATAGGTAGCGTAAGGTAAAGATTAATGAAAGGCACCAGAGATGTTGGGTTTATCTTTATGAGATAATGAAGGTATATAATAAAGTTTACATCTGCAATTTGCATGCGGCGTTATCGCTTTATTTTGTCGTAAAATATCTCGAAGAATTGTCTTGGTTTGCCACTAAATAACTAAAACAATTTACAAGTAGTTTGTGTGAAGACTTATAACCCCTTGTGAGATGTGGCACATATACAATACACATCGGATATATTATTTAGTTCATGACGTTTTAAGGTATTGTACGATTAATAGATTGTAGAACTAAGCGGATGTAAGAAAATTAAATTTTATTAAATTCTTAATACAGATATGTTTCTAATGCAAGGAAATGATAAAATAGCATTCAGCTTTCCCAAAAAGGCGATTGTAGTTTAAAATTTTATAGCTATGGAGTAACCTAAAGTCCACATGTCGTATATGGCCATAATACCGATTCGAAACATCGGTTTTCTTATGAAATCGATTTACACATTAATCGATATGAAGTGCATGTCTATATTGAGTGTGCAAAAAGTTAAGTTTAGATTTAATTTAAATTATGCTTGTAATTGCAGATATTTAGCTATGTATGGATTTAAGCCCAATTTTCGTCAATTATTGTCAATAAATAAATATTCAGGATTTATGTTTCTCACAATTTTTAAGTGTGCATTAAAATATATTTATTATCGTCTTTGCTTTGCAGTTGTTTTTCATACATTGCCTGTTTTTTCACATAAAGCATACATATAGGGGCGTGCTATAAAATTGAGGTTTCTTACAACATACGAGCGACTAGTTTTTTTTATTACGTGGCTTTGTCTGGGAAAACAACGTTTCTCATGCGAAAGTGCGCTATTGTATTAAGATATGAATGTTTGTTAACCATTTTTGTAATTAAGCACGCGGGAAGGTTCCTGGTGGTAATTGATTTTTTGTTGAGTACCGCATTCGTTAAATATTTAGCGATGTATTGGTTGAATATTGGTTTTATGTATAGTCGAGCCAATTTAATAGGCAACATTTGACGTCTATCAATTTTATCTTCGAAGAGAGGTAACCTGCTTAAAAACATCGATTAAAGATGATTAAAGTGAATTAATCGATACGGATTTGAAACATTTGTCAATCGAATTTATTAATTTATGATGATTTTTATTCACAAGTAATCAATGCATTCGATTCTAGATGTCAGATTTCGATTTTTAGAGTAACGTCTCTGGTATTTAGAAAGAAAAAAGGTTTATTGACACAAAATTGTAGCGACGTCAGTTCTTCAATTCAGAAATTGTTTATTATGTTTAGTATGGTTTATCAGTAAAATGAAATCTTAAAATTACTTGTATCGGTCATTATTATTATAAATATGTAATCGTAATTGAAAAAAGTTTAGCAAATGTGCAGTTCTAACAAAACGAAATATCATGTTATTCTATGTCGTCGTTACTAGGTTACGTTGTTGAATTTTGTTGAACTGTCAAATGTTGCCTATTAAAATGGCTCTACTATAGTAGGTACCTATACGCGGAAAATAATATGCTTTTTAAATTTAAAATTTCGTAGTAAGTGTACGGACTTTATAAAATAATTTATCTATAATACATAAAAATAAATATTAATAGAAAAATTATTTTTATTTAAAACTAGCGGTCCGCCCCGGCTTCACCCGTGGTACATGTTTACGTTTTCTCTACATAAGAACCATCCTCGTACTTCAAGGAATATAATAAAAAAAGAATTAACGAAATCGGTTCAGCCGTTCTCAAGTTATGCGCTTACCAACACATTTTGGGATTCATTTTTATATTATAGACTAGCGGTCCGCCCCGGCTTCGCCCGTGGTACATATTAAGTATATTAACCATCCTCGTACTTCAAGGAATATAATAAAAAAAGAATTATCGAAATCGGTTCAGCCGTTCTCGAGTTATGCGCTTACCAACACATTTTGCGATTCATTTTTATATATAAGAAGATTCTCGTGTCACAATGTTAGTCTGCATACCTACTCCTCCGAAACGGGTGGACCGATTCTCATGAAATTTTCTGTGCATATCGGGTAAGTCTGAGAATCGGCCAACATCTATTTTTCATATGTACCACGGGCGAAGCCGGGGCGGACCGCTAGTTTTTATATATAAGAAGATAAAATTGGCATGAATGTGCAAAGCACTTTAATTTTATAGACCTGTCAAGAAACTCAAGTTTATAGACACTAAATTATTGTATCTCATATTACAATCAAACTTGTTAACCTTAAAATTGATACAAATACAAATTCTTATATCCTATATTAAAACTTATAAACTAAATAATATTCCTTTTAAATAGACACAAATTGACGTAACAAAAATGCGTCGACACAAAACCCGTTCAGCATCCGTGGCTATGTTTGCGCAACCCGAGTCAACACTGCAGGTATACTTGAGTTCCAACTCAGAACTTTCAAGCTTTCGGGGATTGTATTTTAGGGGTTATAATATCACGTTTAACTCCAATTCACATTTATGTGGCACGGAACAACGTTAAAACAAATAATGTACATATAATATAAAATAATGTTCTTTCTGTATGATTATTTGCTGTATCCGAGTCTGTAGGATTTAAATTTTTGTGTGTATGTCCTATCTGTATACCTGTCCTGCCTATCTACTAATATCTGCTAAAGTACCTACTTGCCATAGGTATTTGTATCAATACAATTATTCGCCTGCGACATTTATATTTTATACGTCATTTTGACAGACCAGACAAACATACACACATTAAACGTGTACCTATGCTTGCGTAAGTATTAAAGTACTAACTGTTACTAAAAATTCTCTCAAAATAATCTTCACACCTGCCCGCTTACGCGTTGCAATCACCACGCTAACTCTATAGACACATATTATCCAGAAAGCCAGACGATTCCGGGAATCGAATGTGTACACATCGCCTGTAACAATGCGCTTGCGCTGGTGTCACGAACCACAAACAACGAGGTTTGAGTAAACACGACTTGGAAATATATTTGAAAATAATTGAAAAAAAAAATCAGTTTTAGACCTTAGATCGATGTTTGAAATTGGATCAAAATGTTTTCTTGTTAATAACATAATACAGCTTAATAACATTAATAATAAAAAAACGATATAAATAAAATCGCTATATTTTGAAGTTTATTTATTTATTTAACACTTTATTAGTTGTACAATCAGGAAAACCTTAAAATTACTTACAGCTAAAAAACAGAGTACAACTAACTTGGCGGCCTTATCACTACGTAGTGATCTCTTCCAGGCAACCACGGTAAAAGGTAACGAGCAAAAAGGTACGCGGGACGAGAACAGGAAAAAAATTAGTCGAATAATTTTCCGTAAATGTAGACCGTACAATTCTTAATGACAATAATTAATAACTTTGAAATTGACAAACTGTTTGTAACAAGTAACAACATAGCCCTTTTACGAATTTGCCATGCCCATAATCTACAAAAATATTCTTTACTTACAAATAGTTTTCCTTTCCATCTCAATAATCTCAAGTCTCAACTAAGACTCATAAGCGACAAAATTGGTGTTTAAATACAAATTTAAAGAAATCATTGAAATTTATGATAATCAACATAATTTATTGAAGTCTTGAATATATATTGTTAATATTTCGTGAATACCAATGAAGGTATCTTTTAAAACCAGTTTCATAGTAATTCGATAGGCAAATAGCTTTGTATTAACATTATTTGTGCTTTTATCTGACTCGGGGTCACGGGTTCTGTTCCCAGTTCCCACGTATTGAGTTTTCCAAATAGTATTAATGGGTTTATCAAATAAGCGATTATGAGGCTTTTTGTTTTAAAATATGGGCTTTTATACGTTTTGAGGTTAGGTTAGGTCAATAGATTGGACTATGAAGGGTTTGTTTTGATTGTATAGGTACACTTTAAGATTGCATTACCACTTAAATAAAATAAGGATACTTTATTGTATTATCTTCTTCTATCTTCTTCTTCTTCTTCTTCTCTTATATATAAAAATGAATCGCAAAATGTGTTGGTAAGCGCATAACTCGAGAACGGCTGAACCGATTTCGATAATTCTTTTTTTATTATATTCCTTGAAGTACGAGGATGGTTCTTATGTAGAGAAAACGTAAATATTATGTACCACGGGCGAAGCCGGGGCGGACCGCTAGTAGTTACATAATTTTAAGCACATTTCTAAATATTTCTACCTATTATTTTCCACAAAACCTATGCTCTTCTAAAAATGATTTTAATAATAGTTATGATTGTAGTAGTAACATCGAAAATCCTATTAAAAATAGCAAATAAAAATTCTCGACCTAAATAACAGCATACCAATATATTCGTCTTGCCCCACTAAAGGTTTACCAACGCCTGCTAACAGTAATGGCGGAAGATCTAAAAGCAATCTTTATCGAGATTTATTGCCTGCCCAGTGCCCACTCTACCCTACTTGCATGTAACAATGCAACACATGAGATAGTGCAATTACCTGGACTTGTTCGATTTATAAGGTAGCCAAGCTATTCGTTGATTAAGGACAGTTCATTGAATGTAGGCTTTATTATCTGTGCGAAATGTCGTCAAAATAATACTAGCGGTTAATATGTAATTGAGTATAAATAAAACAGGTAAAAAACATACTATGGTACTTATTGATAATAAACAATATTTAGAAAACTTTAAAGAATAGAAAATATTGGTCCGGATTGGCAAAAAAGACGCGGGTTCGTATCCCGCCTCGTGATCAACTTTTTTTTATAAACCCAGATTTTTTTTATAAAGCATTTGAATGCTATAAAATTAAACACAAAAATGAAGTCTCTTTATATTATAAGTGAAAGTATTTTGAAATCGATCCAAAATTTGATGCTTCATTTGCTTATAAGGGTATGTCAGAACAAATTTAGTTACTCAAAATAGATGTTAAAATAGATACAGAATTCTCTTGAAATCTAAATCTAGACTAGCCTTAGATCTAGGTTATTTTAATACCTTTCACGACTAATAAGCTCGAACAACTCGTTCAAGTATAAAATAATAAACCTACATTTTAATACTGGTTTGTTCATATTATTATAATCTATCTAGATATTTATAGGTCATTGCCCATTTAGATGCATGTATCTTGTTTTGGGAAAATTCCATCAAATTCTATCACGTTTTCTTTCGTTCTTTATAATATTACTAGCTTTCCGTTCGCAGCTTCGCCCGCTTTGTCTAAAACTCCATAAATCTATATATGTATATAAAACTCAAAGGTGACTGATATAGTGATCTATCAACGCACAGCCCAAACCACTGGACGTATCGGGCTGAAATTTGGCATGCAGGTAGATGTCATAACGTAGGCGTCCCCTAAGAAAGAATTTTGGAAAATTCATCCCCTAAAGGGGTAAAATAGGGGATGAAAGTTTGTACGATGAAAATTTATCTTTTCCACGCAGGCGAAGCTGCGGGCAACAGCTAGTTATACATATATAAGTCATTCATAAACCCAAAATCTAATTTAAACAGGTAGTTTAAGTATATGTTTGAGTACAAGTATAACAATAATGGAATAACGGTGCTACCATTAGGAAAGCATTAGCAAACATCAATCATAGTGACTACGGTGTATGCCTGAGGACTCTTCATCAGTAATAACTAATAACTAAAGAACTTAGAAGCAGTTCTAAGTAATATGTAACATTCCAGAACTCATTCTTAAAAATTAAGCTTTCAAGTCTGTAAACCTAGTCAGGTTAAGTGAATGTGAGGGTATAAAGTAATTGAAAACTGAGTTTTTTATTATTTACTTCTATCATGATAAGGATCATTTTATCGAATTTTAGGAAAACAAACGACAAAGTGACTAGTAAAGATGTTCCAAACAATCTTATGTCCCATCGGAAAACTATAAATTTAATGGGTGTTCGGTTTCTTTCACACTCAAGTCATTTTACACAAGTAAGAGAGAAACAGTATATACAGTTTTTTTAACAGTTATAAAGCTACATTTAATCCAGCATATTTTCTACACTATGACAACCTGACAACGTCTAGCCAGTGCCCTACTGAGCAATTATTTCATAATCCAATTAAATTTAGACGAGTGACCTTATTGCATTAGTGACATGAAAATTACTGGGCTGACTGTTAATCTGGTTATGTACTTGTAATATTATAAATGCGAAACTGTCTGCCTGTCTATCTAAAGCATTCACTGAATGAATTTTTATGACGTTTTGTAAAGATTTTCAATTTGCAAGTTGAACGCCCCAGCATGGAAAAAAAGTCAATACAGTCGTAGTTGGGAGAGGATGAAAGGCCAATACAAAGTTGTTGACAATAATCCTTACCATACACCGTCCTAGTAGTTCATCGCATCATCAGCCCATATAGGTATATTCCCACTGCTAGGACACGGGGCTCCTATATGGTGCTACTACTTAACATAAATAAGTTGCCAGTTGCCTAGTCTACGAGTTTAATCAATTTTTGTCACAAATCGTCCACAAATTATGAAAAAATAAATCATCCTTGCCAAGTTTATACATTGTTAACAAAGTATTGGGCCTTATACACGCGCCAAAAGTCCTTCACAAACGAACATACGTCTCAACATAACAAAGCGCAGGGTATCAGTGGTTGCGGTGTCCGGCGGAAGAGATAGCCGGTTCGAATCGCCGGATACCATCTCGGAAGCGGACCGTGTGAATGTATCTTGTGTATAAGACACTTTGGTGGATTCGTTTGGCTTTAAACATACTTTTTGAGTACGTTTTTACCTGGTACATTGTACATTACCTATCCTAAAGTGCCTATATAATGGATAAAATAAGGTCGGTAAATTTGCAGAAAAAATCATTCTTAGGTTGATTAACTTACAATTACATATCTTATTTCCAAGATCGAACATAGGTACAATCCAGACAATCGAGCCAATTACAGAATGTAGAACATCAATCTATGCTAGCCTATGTGTATCTAGTGAAACGGTCAATAGTCTATTATGTATTTCAAGTGGTCATAACGAAATAAAACTTTAAACCATCATCTTCTACTCTAATCTACGTTTAAACACACTCAAATCACCACTAAAAACCCTCAATGTCTAACAAAACATTAAAACAATACAAAAATATTCTCAACATAACAAAAAGTCAGTAAATTCTATTGTTTAAAAGCAAGCAACGCAGGTGCACAAAACTACACGTGCTAAGTAAATGGGCACTTCATGTTAACCATAGCTTCTTTTTTCTGCCCTTTCTAATTGTATTTGGGACCTAACCACTTGAACTAATGTTGTTTACCAAGATCTGACCCTACACATGGACATATTTAAAATATTCTCCAGCATATAAATTATGTGTGAAGGGTTTATTGAAAAACAACATATTATATTTACTTTTAACTATTTTAAAACATTTCGTATGATAACAGATACCACTCCACTAAGCATATAATCTAAGTATCCAGTTATGTTCTAGAAAAATAATAAAAATATGTACTCCCTCCATTATCCTTACCTTTTGTAACTGATAATGTCAGAATACGTACTTCTCAAGAATCAAATAGGCAAGAATTACCTAGAATCATGACAAGATAAACAGACGCCTCGGTCCATCCCCGTCTATATTTTTCGATAACACACTGATCTTTACAAAGACTCCCAATATTTACAAACAGCACAGGAAGGCATTTCCTGCTATTGATTCGTAAACTACCTGCTCCACTTGAAAATGTTTTGTTTTACTGCCTTGTTAATTTTCAACTTAGGATGCTTTTGAGATTGCGTGATAAGCGTACCGTTATTTTACTAGTTAACGACAAATAGTTGAAATGGGAGCAAAATTCTATGCTGGCTTTCTGCGAATGAATTTTAGCGACTTATGGAGTTGTTATTGTGATTAAAACGTTTACTACAGATTACTAAATAGGTAGCTCGTTAGTTAGACATAGAATTGAAAAAAAAGTCTTAACTTAGTCTGTAATTTTATTAAGCCCTCTGCCGTGACGCAAAATTTTTCTATTATCAAACCTATAAGACATTTTTGTATTTACTATCTTATGATTTATACATAAAAAGCTACAAATGATAAACAATGAAAAATATGATCCTCAATTAATTAAATGATTACTTTTATAAACAAACTTGTGACCACTAAGACTGAAAATGATAATCGTAAAGTGTGTGAAAATCTCCACAACGAAGATTCACACTAAAAATAAAGCGTCTTGTGTAAGCGCTAAGCTCAAAGACAGGAAAAATAGATACATTAGCACTGTAGTCAGATAATAATACATTCAGCTCTGATTGTAATTGCTCTGCGCACCAGCTGCTCTGATTGCTACTGAGCAGTCACGAAGATGTACCTACTTGATAAGTATTCTATGTTATTTAAAAGTAAAACATCTCAGACTGAATTTCTTTGACTTTTGGTAGAAGATAAAAAATTTGAGAGATATTTTTATAGGATATTTTTTTTAGGTTGTATAGGCGTGATTTGATGAGTTTTAGAACAGTTTGGCTTGTAATGTCTAATCGTTTCCGGGGGAAAAAGTAACAGACATATTCCAAACAAAAATGTATTTATGGTATTAGATAAATATAGCGCTTATTTTTGGAATCTAGATAACTTAAATTTTCACAAAAAAAAGCTTCAAAAATTATACTTAAAATTATATTTCTATATCATAGTACATATATATATTCCTATTACATGTACAAACTATCATATTACTCCACAGCATCAAGATAAAATAAACATATTTCACCAAAATGTAAAATGCGTTCAGTAACGCGTCGAAAGATGCGCCCCTGCGCCCTTTCTACCTGCACGTCGATTCTGTAAAATTCAGACAACAACTCGCATATCACGTCGCTATTCACTCTCACTTCGCATAAGGTTCAAAATGACCTTGATTTTGCATTCTGTAAGCATCACCTAATCACTTGCGAAGTGAAGTGAGCTCCAAAGCGACCAATACTGTACTAGTGACTACCACACTCAACAAAATGTAATTCGACATTTATCGGTTTTTTATTTTATCAGTTTTTGACACAGAATTTTAGCTAAATATGATGTTTAAATTACAATCTATTATTTTAAGGAATTTGAGGCAGCTAATAAGTAAAAAATAAACAGAAAACTCTAAATTCGTGTCGTGAATATAATCTATGCTTACCAAAATTACTGACAGCCAACATCATTATTAATCTGTGGACAATATTTTCATCTCGTCCTTGCATTGTTTTGTTTGCATTTTGTTTGTTTTTTTATCGTTCAGTGCCGTTAATTATTGTGAAATAATCATGAAGTAAGTTTATATTTCTTGTTGTAAAGTTCAAAAATAATATTAATTAAAGAAATGTTTATTTTGTTTTCTAATCCAACAATAATGTTTCAGTCCAAAATCCAAATGAAACACGTTCCTCTCACCCATCGTCGGCTCAGGTTGAAACTCTGATAGAGTTTATGGAAAGAAACCCTGGCATGGCGAAGGGTTTCTTGAGAACTCAAAATGCCAGAGAGCGAAGTCGACGCCAGTGGGAGGAACTAGCCGTGCGCCTCAATAGTATAGGTGGCACCATCAAAACCTACAAACAGTGGACCAAGGTTAGCAGTGCTTTTTTAACATGTTAGAACCACTTAACATTCCATAAAGCAAACCACTTAAAATATGCGATAATCTTGGTTTCAAGTGTGTTCCTTGATTTCATAAATATCTTATTTTAATTTTACGTAATTTTACTCAATACTTGACTTTGAATAATAAGGAAATGGAGATTTTAATGTAGTTTAAAAAATACATGTGTATTTAATAACAGCAATTTTTTATAATTTCTTTAAATAAATGTCTGATTATAGTATTGGTCTGATCACATCACAGATCTTACAGTCCTTTCTGGAGAGGAGTGCAGAGAGGGATAAAATTTTAGCTGAAGCTGTGGCTGCAGTCGGGAAAGGGCTGCAAGCATTGGCAGAGGCCAAAAATAGAGATAGGGTGTAGCAGTATGAGTCGTGTTTTAGTTTTTAAAGTAAGATTTTTAGTTTTTAAAGTAAGATTTTTAGTTTTTAAAGTAAGATTTTTAGTTTTTAAAGTATGATTTTTAGTTTTTAAAGTAAGATTTTTAGTTTTTTAAAAACTAAAAATCTTACTTTAAGTTCTGTAAGTTTTTTTAATATTTAAATTAAACACTTTTAACGAATACTAGCGCAGTTTTATTGAAAGACCCGCCTCACACACCACAGAATACATACAATAAACAACACCAAAATCAAAATCGAATATTTTTATTTCACTTAGGTGCTCGGTTCGGGTTGGTCGATTCCATGGAGAAGAACCGGCAAGAAACTCCATGGTTACTCTTTTAAAATATGGTATAGTTTTACAAACTGATTGTTACAAATTTTGAATAGGTACTTAGATATGTGAGAAAAACGTAGGTCTGGTAATAAGGGGAAAGTCCTTACGAAAATTAGCACTACAAAAGAAGAAATATATATAAACACACGACCTACTATGTTCTCACATTCACAAACAAGGAGTATGGAAAAATCTGTATAAAAAGAAAGCTATAAAGCTGGGTTACTTCTATATTGTCTTACAAACTAACAAATCTGAACAAAGAGAGTAAAAGCTTAGCTAAGGCAAAACGAACACAATAAAATAAAAAAACTATCAGGAATAAAATAGATGAATCATATCCTAACACGTGGATAGAAGAAGTTAAAGATTACAAATAAGTGCTGCTGCTGAGCTGCCAGGATCAAATTAATTATGACGTGAACGCCAAAGCCTATTCACTATGTTTCGCCTATGTAATTGCCCTAGAGCTAAATCGGTGTTAGATGGCAAATCCCTAGTTTGCCTCCTTTGAACTTCAGCAATTGTTTGAAGCTCTTCTAGTCGCTCTTCTTCCGAAATTGTGAATGCCGGCATTCCTGCGCGATTGCACATGTTGTGCAAAACACAACATGCGATAACTATTTTTGCAACTACGTCTGGATGATAGTTGAGCACTCTGTGCACTAATAAGCACCTAAATCGTCCTTTTAGGAGGCCTATTGTTCTCTCTACTGAATTACGAGCAGTTAAATGACGCTCATTATAATAAGCTTCTGGGGAATTATCTTCAGCGCCACTAATTGGTGTCATAAGGAAGGCGCGCTGAGCATATCCTGAATCACCTGAAAAAAAACATAACTATGTAGTTTTTATACCTAGTAATTAGGCTTATATTCTGAAGTAGGGGCAGGGAGGGATTAACTTACCGAGCAAAACAACTTCTTCACCAGCATTTGTTAATGCCTCTAAGTGTTCTTTTATAACACCATAATTAAAAATGAAGCTATCATGAGTAGCTCCACCATAAGTTGGATCCACATTTAAAATATTTAAATCTGCATCTGTAATCTGAAAAAAAAAATATAATAAAGATAATTGAATACCTAATGATAATTGATTACAACATTGAAATCCATTTTACCAATTGCACATTTCTTGCATGGTAGCCTTTGCGGCAGTAGAAACGTTCTTCATTCTCTGCTGGTTTTTTCATTGCCACCAGAGTGCCATCAATACACCCAAGAGCTGCTGGAAAGCCAAACTTTTTGTAGAACCTGTAATTTGTAAAAATGTAAAAAAATCAAAGGGTCACTTTAATTATAATATATTATACCTACTAACCTTTCTTTTAACATTTGTCTTTCTTGTATATTTTGAGGAAACCTTATATATTTTCTTACTATGGCCGGATTATTCAGAGCTTCCACTACTTCATTTATGCAACGAGATGCTGATGGTTGCGATAAATAGGTTCTTATGTTTTCTTTAATAATTTTCTGATAACTGCCATTAGCCAAGAATGACAAGGTGCATAATATCTGAAACAATAAATCAATAAAAAAATAAATACCTACTTTACCTGGATCTAGTCAAAACAACAAAGGGACCAATTTGGTTATTTTCATGCTGAATAGAATACCAATATTATAACTATAGGTACCTTAGACTAACATGAAAACATATATATGAGTACAGCTAGCGGGGAATCCACAAAGGGAATAAAATACTCCTTAATATGAAGTGTTTTTCTTAAATTAGGTATGGTATGCTTGGTTACAAATCTTTCCGCTATAAACTGTGTAAATACTTACAAAATTAACTTTATAGGTACTTAGTAAAATAAACTTACTTTTACACGAATTGAAAGTCCTTTTCCTAGACGTTTTGTGGGCTTTATCAGAGGCAGTAACTCATACTCCAGTTGGTCAATTAACTCCTTTGACAATCTATACACGCTCACATAGTCGTCATCTCGGGTTAATAAAGATAAACTTCGAATTTTGGTAGATTGTCGACGCTTTTCTAGTTTATCCAAAGCGTGAGCTTCTTCTAATATAGATTTATACAAAAACATTCTTGCCATCGTTATCGCTTAATTAGGTAGGCACTTATTCACTTTAAAAACTTTATATAAACACTATCTAACTATGATTTCTTCTATTTTCACTCGTAAAATAGATACTTATAATTTGACACTTTGAACCGGGTTTGAGTGCGAAGTGAGCGTCGAGCTCACGGTGGAATTACCTTAAAGAATGCCACTTTTTATGTCATCTCATACTTTATCTGTCAAAATCTCGAGTTCAATATAGTTCAACTCGCAAACACGCTCGCAAGAGTAGCGCTAGTGTAGATTCGAATTATCAACCGAGTTTTAAGAATGCCAATCAAGAAACTCACAGCGGATTCAGATTCGAAGTTTAGAATGAAGTCTTACAGAATCACACGGCTGACTAGGCCCGCACCCGGCGCGCGCAGGTGGCCGGCGTGAGCCTTATATTATGTTATATTTTTTGGTTATTGTACAGTATATTTTTATTTTTTGGTTTTAGTGATTTATTTTTGTGTATTAAGTTATCTTATTTATAAAACAATTACAATTTTGTGATTATATTAACTCTTTTGAATTTCGCCTTTTATGTACTTACATGTCTTTATCTACCTATATCAAATATCTCTCTAGTTGTTTTAAACGGTTTAAATTTATGGTCAAATCATTGATTGAATGCATTTGTTGCGAAAAAGAGATAGCGCTATGCTAAACGTATGTTCTATCCTTCTTACACATCGTAAATGTGGCTACTACCATAGACTACAGACGTTTTTTTTTATCAGAACTAACAGTCCAGTAAATTAATCTGATAGTGTAACAAAAATAACTAACATATTACTAGGATTAATAAGTATTGTTTTATTTCCTATCTGTTTCTTTTAAGAAAAAAAAGTACCTACTAATTTTTTCCCGCGTACCACCATATATTTACCAGTAACGGCTTTTAAAAGTAAGAATTCGTTTCCGCCAAGTCTATGATTGGACAAATTGCTATCTCTTGTGTTGAAATAATTCAATTTCACATGTAAGTCAATTATCTATTATTATATTGTAATTTTCCTAATCTAAATCTGTAGGTCACCTTGAAAATGTGACAAAATAAGCTCAATTATTTACCGAAATTGCAAATTTGCTACCACTTAATATAATATTATTACGGACATTTTAGACATGATAAATTATAGTCAATTATCTGTTTTAAATAGTGACATGCACTAAAAAGTAAATTCAATTTATTTATGTATTTAATATGCTTATCCGTTTTTTTAAAAAAGGAAGATAAAAAAAAAGTACCGATCATTTTAAAGTAGGTATATCACGTTTTTCTTCATGTACTTATATCTCTCATTTAAAAATCACAGTTACATTTTATAAATGTATAGAAAAAAATATATTATGCATAGGGTCAAGAATCTATAATTCAAAATTTCAAAACAATCTTGATACTATAACCATATTTAGGGATAACCCATCGCGTGACCGATCTCGGAGAAAGCTCTTAAATCCTACTTATCTTCTCAACACGCACTTCCATAGGAAATTGATAATAAATGTCCTTATAATATTTATAATTTGGGAACTTTCTAGACGCGTTCTTGGAAATGTATGAACAAAATTCGGAGTCGTGAATAATTGTTAGATTAATGAATAATGTATACGAAGCCTAATATCAAATTGAAGTTCCATAATTTCATATTCTTATACTTCTATATTTTGTTTTAAAAATAAGTTTGTTAAATGTTCATATAAAAATTCCTTCGTTTAACAGCGAAAACCATTTCTTTAATTGTATTATAATTAGGGATGTAACGATACATGATTTTGCCTATACGATACCGATACCGATATTTGTAGTAATGTATCGGCGATACCGATACCGATACCGATATCGAGGCTTGGTAGAAAAATAAATAGTGAATTATGCATAAAAAGTTACCAACATTTAACAGAGACTCAACTGTTAATCGTATTCTTTTAAATAAAAATGCCAAATCAAAAAACAACAAAACCATTTATTTTAGTATTATTATTTTACAAAGTCAGTTAAACTTTAAGTAATACACATACAATCAGTACCTAATAAAAGTTTACTATTGGTAGAGTCTTTTCAGAAAACAAAGTGCGCACGCGCGGGCGGCCTCCCGCATCGTTTATTGGGCGCGGTTTTTTGAATTGTTTGATATCGGTATCGGTTGTTTTATTATCGGCGATACCGATATATCGGCTTGCCGATAATATCGGCCGATATATCGGTATCGGTATCGGTATCGTTACATCCCTAATTATAATCTAACAATTAGGTATCTAATTAAAACTCAGTTAATTACTTATAAAACAACTTAGGTAGATCAATAGTTTTGAATTGCATCCAGGTGAAAGGTTAAAACACAATACACACAGACCTATTCAAGTCTATTTCTAACAATACATACATAACTGTAACATTTCTAGCCCATTACGAGGATATAGAAAACGTGAAGCGGTTATTGTAAGACCTATATGGAGATATAAGGTCATTTCCATACAAATATAGGCACTATTCGATTTAATTAAATACCTAATGCATGAGTATTGAGTTCTTTTGTTTTACTATTGACATAACCTTGAAATATGGGAAAGACCGCGGGCTTTATTCTATTTCAGAAAATCATTCCATTTTCAAAATACAAGGTAGCACAGATAAAATATATTCCTATTTTTTAAATATAGCAGAGGAATTATATAGAGCTGTTACTAATTAGATTAACATACTATTAGTAAGGAACGACGGCAATACAGCACCAAAAGATTAATCAGTTTTAAGGCCGATAAGTCGTTATTAGAAGTGAAGATTACTCCAATTATAGTTATGACCTGCATAAAATGTTTTGGTATCATTAGCCACGAATAGCGTCCCAAATTAAGATATTAAAACCGGATTTTAACGGTATGGTAGTACACACACGGTGTAGTTTGCATATATATTGTATCTGTTCTGTATAAAATGTCATATTACTTCTTTTTAATGATGGCAATATATGAATGGCTATGAAGTTATCTGTTGACCCGTGCTGACAGTGAAAAATAAGCTCTGTGACAAAGTATACAAGGCTGATCTTCACTTGCCTGTTAGGAAGTTGAAGTATGAAAAATATAGGCATAAATTGACAAGGGACTTGAGTGTGTACTTGTGTCATGCAAATTGGACAGTCTGCATGACAGCAGCCAGTTTATGAAAGCCAAGCTTATTCGTAATTATAACGGCTACGGTATGGTAATGCTAGTGAGTTATAGCCCTTTCCCCGAGGTGAGAATAGGATTTAGGTGGGCAGTATTGATTGGTTGCTATGGCAACGTTCGTTTTAAAACAACTAACGGTGTCCTTACGCTGTTTTGAAAATAGCCCGCCAAGGGTGGTTAGACATTTTTCCTAGCGGAAAATTGGAAACTTATGAAAAAATACACATCTATACTTAATATACTTTAATATTATAAAGAGGAAAGGTTTGTATGTATGTATGTATGTATGGTTTTCACGCATAAACTACTGGACCGATTTTGATGAAATTTGGCACAGATAATCTTTAGACCCTGAGAAAGAACATAGGCTACCTTTTATTGCGAAATATGTACCACGGGCGAAGCAGGGGCGGACCGCTAGTTAACTAATAATTTGATTGACTTCAGGATTATATAAGGCGCGGGTCAAACACAAGCGGCGCGGGCGCGGGCGTGCCATAAGCGCACCTCTTGAATCTGTTTTGCACCACGTCCTTCTTATACATTTTGTATGAAAGAATTTTGGAAAGGCGACGAGGCGGCACGCCACGGTTGCGCCGCGGGCGTACCGCAGGCGTACCGCAGGCGCGCTTCCCCCATCGCATCCAAATAGAGGTCAATTCACGGTCATACACAATCAAAAACAAATCGGGTGGTAGGAGACGGTAGCCTGTCAGTCAAAAATGTGTTCTCTCTGTGTGGAATTATATAGAGCTGCTATTACATACCCTTCTTCGTTTTGTTTTTAAAGGTGAATTGAATTAATCGATGAAATGATTTACACAGGTGATGGCAGTAGGGAAAGTGAAAATGAAGAAGAGCATAATGAAAGTTCCCATGTATTTACAATGTCAGAAATAAAGATAATCCTGATTTTGATTGTGTTTTTTATTTATTTGTAATTGTAATAATATTGTGGAATGATCAGTACTGTAAATACTTTTGAACTGAGATTTTAATGATAAGATTTATATGGTTTAAATGTAAACCTGTGTTTGAAAACCATATTTTATCTATACTAATATTATAAAGAGGAAAGGTTTGTATGTATGTATGTATGTATGTATGGTTTTCACGCATAAACTAGGTACTGGACCGATTTTGATGAAATTTGGCACAGATAATCTTTAGACCCTGAGAAAGAACATAGGCTACCTTTTATTGCGAAATATGTACCACGGGCGAAGCCGGGGCGGACCGCTAGTACAATATAAATTTTGTGTTATTTTAACCTTCTTTTCTTCCATCATTACACCAGTACTACTTTAAAATTACTTTAAAAGTACTATAAAATTTTCCAAGTAAATTCCAACATTTCCAACAAAGATATATTTGCAATCGTGGGGTTATCCTCGCTATTTACTTACAAGGAATTATCAAAACAAAATCGTTACTTTCAAATTAACGTTACTTTCAAATCTCTTTTAGCACAAAAAACATAATTTTACTAAATTATGCATGAAGAAAATGCATTTAACCACTCTATATAAATATCATTTTCGGACGCCAACAGCGCGCCCGATGCGCGCCGGCAGCGCGCCCGAGGCGCGCCGGCAGCGCGCCCGCGGTGCGCCCGATGCGCGCCGCGCCGCTTGTATATGTCCCGCGCCTAAGGCAATATTTTTAACCTAATATGTAAAAAATTGTGTGATGTAGACGTTATAAACAAATAGGATAAATCGACATAAACTTGGAATTTTATAGAGATAGCACATTAACACCGGCCATTCGCCAAACGTGTTTTATTTCGAAATTTTATTAGTCAATAATTCACGAAGGAGTTCAACAAACTGGTGAAATTGTATACAATATGGTTTAGTTTTTAATTATACAAAAATGTGTCTTATACTTTGAAAATTAGAGGTCAAAATTGGGTGGAAACTTGAACGATTCGGGCATGATTAATTAGTTGATTCCGCCTCTAACGATATTTATTGCACGCCTCATAAGCGAAGCGTTGAGGTGGGTACTACTGTCACTTCGCGCAAAACATCTGATTTTTCAAACTTAAAATGTCTTTATGTATCATACATTGCACTTGTAAGATAATACATACACACACATATTAAGAAAAAACACTATTTTTAACGTTCATGATATTTTTGATGTCATTTTTGTTATTTAAACTAGTTAAAAAACAGTTTAAAAAAGTTCTGTCTTGGACGTCCGTGTGTCTGTATGTGCGGATCCTTTTTCTTGTTAACACGATAGCGACCGAAATACTTTACTAATCGAGTCTTTTTTTTTCTCTTACGCTTGAGTATGCTCAGGAATAGAACCCTTTCATTTTTCAGGGTCTGATTCGATGTGGTTTAATTGTTATTAAATAAACAAAAATAATAATTAATAAATATTTATTAAAAAAAAATTATGAGGCGTGCACTTTTGGATTTTCCAAATTTATTGTTGGAAATGATATTACTAGCTTAATGGAGTATGGGAATTGATTACAAGAGTATTCAATCGTTTTTCTTTATACGTGACATGTAATTTAAGTTCCGTGAAATATTACTGGGAAGCAATAGCTTAAGAACAAGGCCATTTCGTTTTTGGACGATGTGCTTCTGCTTTCCAAGATGTGTTTAAGATTTAGAACGTGTGATAATGTGCTCATGCTATGTTAATATTAATTAAAAACCTTCAGAATCAAATCTTTTTTAATCTAAATAATAAAATACAATTTACGAACATAGATAACATTTGTAATATTTTAAGGAAAGTTTGGTATCAAACTATCGAGTATTACATATTATAATATTTTCATACTCTTTCCACTCGATGTGTAACATCATAAAAATTCAATTAAAATGATTAATAGTTCGCCGCAAATTGATTTCTCGATCCGTAATTAACTCGATCGCTTTTTGTTACATCTCATTTCGTTCGAACTTTGACCCAGCTAACCGCCTCTTTAACGGTACAGCCGTGTCGGAGATTCGTTTATGGTCCATAACACTGTCACTTTATTGTCTAGGTTTATCTCTATTTACGTGTTTCGTGTTTGAACACGATAAGTTTCGTGGTACTGTGTGTTTGTTCCTTTGCTGTGTTCCGGTCATGTTTAGTTGATAGGTACATACGGATGGGTTTTGAGATAAATATATTTAGAAATGTGAATTGAAGATACGAATAAAATTATATGCTTATTTAAAACAATAACTTCTTCTCTTTCTTGGCAATTTCCGATCCCAGTGAGGATGGATTCTGCCAATGTCAAGTTAAACCAATAACTTATTCGGTGTGTAATTGTACCTACATTTACCCACCTAAACTTTGTAGATATTATTAAAAAAGATATTTAGAAGATTTGACGCTAAGTTGCGGTGCCAGTTTTAGATGTTAGAAATATTGTAATAAAGATTAATGTTATTGGCGTAATCACACAACCCATTATTTTATTACTAGAAAAGTTATTTGATATAAATAGCGACGCAAAAGGGCAAAGTTTCAATAGATAGTTCAATCATGGTATAATTTTCTCGTCATCTATTATTGTTGTAAAGGGCAAATGGGATATCAGATGACGGCTGTGGACGGGTAAAAGTAATCACGATGTTTTCTGCGAAGACTGGTGAATAATATGGTTATTTGATTGTTTTATTATAGGTGAAATATAAACTACTTTTTACAATATCAATCCTTAAGTCTCAAATGGAGATGTCTATTTACAGGGAGTAGGTACATATGATTTTCAATAGTTCAAGTAATTTTAATTAAATATCAGAATAATAGACACTTATAGACTATAAAATGGTTCTATAATTGACAACATTTATTTTACTTCTTACTTGTCTCCTTTTTTCTCGAACCGAATGCCAATTTCAGGTTGTAATACAGAACTTTTGCTACCTAGGTATAGGTAGAACTTATAGATATACACTTGTGTAGTTTAAATTACGGAGAATTTACCTGAATAAAAGATACTACAACTATTCCGTGTAACAAGATATGTACGAAAACAAAGGTAATTAGGTATATTTATAGTTTCTCCGCGAACCCGGGCCAATCTAATTGTCCCTTTGTAACAATGGTCTTCCTTATTTGGTGATTATCTAGAACAATTAACATGGTTCTGCAGTGCTTTACCGGTTTTAATCTTATCAGTATTGTTCAGTATTTTCGTTTGTAAACAATTGTTATTTCGATGTATTTAAGAGCTTTGTTATTTTTTCAAGATTATCTACTCTTTAAAATATTAAATTTGAGCTTATAGTTTTCTCTGGTTTGTCTTTGAAAGTAGATATTATTGGTATAATAATCAAAATTACCAGCATAGGGTAGCATGTTTGCTTTCTTTGTATCTTACCGAAAATCTTATAGCGTATAGTATGATAACGTAGATGACTTTTCAATGTTTAAAAATATATATGCTATTTAATAATCTATTTAGTATTTACATGTCTGATCTTAGCCAAAACAAATTAATTTTTGCATGAAACCAACCATGGAAAAATGTCACTTCATACTTACATCCATACAAACGCCATTTCGATCATCAAAAGAATAGTTTTGAAAAGCTAGCCATGATTAGAGACGAAAATATTATGTTATTCTTACGGCCACGCTTGAGCGGCCATACCAGACCCTTGTGACGTCACCGGCAGCTGCACCAACGAACATCGGACCTCTCGCTCGCACCAACGGTCTTCCTTCTCTCTCTGTACCACGTGAATCGATTGCGCGCACGCATTTCTTTTATGCACTTTTCTATGGAATAAACAATATTTTTAATATTTTCTACTTCTGTATGCTCTTTTTAAGTTATAAGTAAACGGTTTTTAAAACTGCATTTATAGACCGTACAAAACTTGTTTTATAACCGTTTTTATCTTGGAAATATATTATTGTCAGTTATTTACATATTTGTTTTTAAATGATTGAAACTTCACAATTAGTAACCAAAGTAGGTATTTATGTGTATTTTAAATAGACCATCTCCTAAATAGATATGCTTAAGAGATTTTTACATAAATTATTCAAATGCACCGTTTTATTTTAATGTCAAATCTAATCACTTGATTACTAATAGCATTATAGTGTAATATACTTATATATATATATTTATGTATCTCTAGCACGTCTAGCAAAACCAATAAATCAATAAAAAAGAGAAACAACATTCTCTGAAACGATTTTAGAGGTTATATTTGTCATAATATGTATTTGTTATTAAATATGACGATGAATACATTGAGATAATATTACTACGTATGGAGGAGACACCACGAACAAAATATGTGCGCCATTTTTTTGCTCTAACTAAGTTTTAAAAATTATTATCTAGTTAGGTACTTAACGATGAAAGTTATTCCTTTGCACATTTCCGTATTATTTGTATTATTTGTGCAATATCGTAACACACACGAAGGCATGTTTGATGCGTTTCACTTTAAAACCATTAAAAAATACCGCTCAACATACGTCACATGACGTATGTTGAGTGGAACATAAGTGATGTAGGCGGTGTCGTCTCCATATTAATATATTATCTCAATGGATGAATATGATATTTTGAGGAGCGAACAAACTTATATCCTGATTCCTGACACAACCTAACTCTAACCAACCAACTTATAGTGCTTAATTTTAACTAGCTACGTACAGATAATATTATAATTCTACTAGCTTTCCGCCCGCGGCTTCGCCCGCTTTGTCTAAAACATAATAAGTTATATACCTTCCACTTGAATCACTCTATCTATTAAAAAAAACCGCATCAAAATCCGTTGCGTAGTTTCAAAGATTTAAGCGTACAAAGGGACATAGGGACATAGGGACAGGGAAAGCGACTTTGTTTTATACTATGTAGTGATAGTGATATTCTACAGATAACTAATACAGAATTATATTCTCTGTCTAGCGTTAAGCCTCATTAATTAAGCTGATTAACGTGGATTCGAGAGACCGTTACAAAACTGGCCCAACTCGTTACATTTTAAAATTATGTACATAATTAGGCGACATTAGACTGTGAACACTCAATCTTAGAACGGAAGCTTTTTAATAGTAAGTATATAAAAATGAGAATGGGAGAAATTTCTAGATAGAATTTACAAATACGTTGAATTTCTTTAGAATAGTGTTGTAATATCGTATCTATTGGTATCGATATCGAGAAAAATACATAATATAAAAATCGCACCTCGCAGATGTAGAAATAATTATCATTGAATATAGACTTCGGTAGACGCCAAAAAAATTACTTTCATATCTTATGTAAGATATTGCATCTGATGTGCGAAGAAAAGTTGTTCATACTTGATGCTAACCATTCAACTGTTTATACACAATCATCTTCTAATAGGGAAAAAACAATACTGTAACGAAAAGTTCTGGACAATATTTAAGCGCAAATCAACATGACAATACAATCAATAAAAAAAGAACAAATTGAACACGTGGCTTGATATCATCTAATACCTTGACCGCTCGGAAGTAAGCTACATGTGGAGACGCAAATACGATTCTCGAAGCGCTAGAAAAGGACAGACTGACGAACTTCAGACTGGACGATGTATGGATAGAATTTTATAACAAGATAATGCCTGTAGCTTGCGTTGCACCGTACACTAATCCAAATCCCCCTCGGCAAATGTATTTGTTAAAAGGCTAACAAAAAACAAATGAAAAAATCGGATGCACACGTGATTAGAGCCTATAGAAATATCGCGTTTGAACACTGAACCCTTTGCTGTAGGTATTAGAGTCTGATTTCATGTAATTAATCTTTTGTGTGTAGTTCTAACAGATTTTATGAAAAAAAGACATATTATGTTACGTGTGTATGATGTAGTCGACAATTTTAAGTAGAAAACTCTAACATAAACGAACAACATTTAAAAGCTGTAAGGGTCAAAAAAATATTAAATAACCCAATATTTTTCTCAGGGACATAACAAGACTTATAATTACTTAATCAAAATTAAATTAAAAGTATGAAAACAAAACTTGAAGTGTTTCCCGCGTTTTTACAACACGTGTGAGTTCTCATTTCGAATATAACGGAAATGCGACCCTTCCAATTGGTTTATAATTAGGATCAATAGGGATCTTTTTTATCTAATGTCCTTATAATATTATCTTTATAATATACCTATAGTTTGTTCAGTGTTCACATATATGATTAACAAATTACTTTAACACAGCTGTAAAATATAAATTCTTAATAATATTATTCTTCTCACTACAGACTAAATCGCGAAAATCGTGTTTTAAACAATATAATTTCAATTAAAATCAAGCCAAAGTAAACATTCTTCTATGATTAAATATAGCATAGTGTATCTTTAAAATTTATAATAAACTAGAGGTCCGCCCCGGCTTCGCCCGTGGTACATATTTCGCAATAAAAGGTAGCCTATGTCCTTTCTCGGGTATCAAAATATCTCCATACCAAATTTCATGCAAATTGATTCAGTAGTTTAGGCGTGATTGAGTAACAGACAGACAGACAGAGTTACTTTCGCATTTATAATATTAGTATGGATGAAAACCATGTGGTGATCGCGACATTACGCGAGGTACCACAAAATAGCGGATGTATGATGAATTTCAAATGGGATCGGGATGTAGGTGGGATTAGATGGGACCGCTTCATACCACATGGTATCATGGTATCACAATCTTTAATATTTTTGTATGTGATGTTTTTAGTTAAAAATTAATGTTTAGAGTAAAACTTAAGATAGTTAAATCAGAATAAAGCTATATTTTCTAATAAGAAAATAATGAGGTAACTATATCGTTGCATATCGACATTTTTTTTTGTTTGTGTCCTCAAAACTTTTGAGTTAGTAAACAGATTTTGATAATTCTTTTTTTTAATTGAAAGCTAGTGCCTGTCAGCTAGTCCGATTAAACTTTTGTCTAGTTCTGACAATTTGAAAGCGGTATATTTTTTTTGTTGAAAATCAATTATGTAATTGACATTATTTACTAAGAGCTACAAATATGCAGTTAAAACAAATAAAACACATTTAGATCTTCAAACAAGATATGGATTTATAAATTCGATAATTATTATCAATGCATAACTTCATTTAGGTAATGATGAGACATCACGCTGCGCAGGCGCCGCGCCCGCGCCGCCACTGTCATGGCTTATGGGCTTACTTATGGGTTAATTTAATATTCAAATAAATACGAAATTAATTAGTTGTCTTTACGCTTAATTGTTATTTATTTTAGGATAGTGTATTATAGAAAAGACGGATTCTTGTTTCATTGCGATGAATTAAAATAGGTATGTAGTAATAATTTTTTAAATGATTTTTTTTGTTTTTGTCTTATTTTGAACTTGGTATTCATTAATATTGTATAGAATGGAGAATACGTTTCAATCAGTTTTCCAGTTTATCTTTAAAAACATATCTTCACTTTTTATTAAAACCAAACC
Source organism: Colias philodice (assembly GCF_061535455.1). NCBI lineage: Eukaryota > Metazoa > Arthropoda > Insecta > Lepidoptera > Pieridae > Colias > Colias philodice. The sequence continues at coordinate 1,987,162 of NC_143088.1, read as the reverse complement.
ACTAAAAAAATATTTTTAATCATTTTTTTAAAATAATAATAATAATAATAATTTTTATAATTTATCTTAATAACAGCTAAGTAGTAAGATGCCTTTTATGAATAAAATGAAAAAAAAAATGAAAAATATACATACGACACTGAATTATTCGTATAAAACATCAAATTTTGTTAACCATATTATAACAAAAACCGTTTACTAACCGTATATTATACACGCATGTTACGTATATATACGTACATACATATAAAATGTAACACATGGGCATTGCCAGATGTGTACCACTTGAGGGGCTGGGAACCGTGGATTGTGATATACCGACAGTTCAATCTTTTTATGTATACCTAGATCGATATTCAGGATGGTTTCGTATAAATTCGAGAAATTGTTGGAATAAATGATAGTTAAGTAGTTATACCTAATTGCCATATGGATCTTATACCTATGGAAATTACAACGGTTTATGAAATAGTCATCCTGCCTCCTTGGTACAGTGGTTGGGGCTTGAGCGTAGAACCGAGGGGTCCTGGGTTCGATTCCCGGTGGAGACGAAGAAAAAAAAATGTCTCGGTCTGGCAGGACACAGAAGGCTGATCACCTACTTGTCCCTAAAGAAAATCGATCAGTGAAACAGATGTATGAATAATGCATCTGCCCCTTACCCCACTACGGGGACACGGGACTTCACTTTTTATGAAATAGTCATAACTCATAGGTAATGTGAATACCAATTTGTTACGAATTACATTAGAAATTAATTAATAATCTGCTACTATTACTAAAAAGTAAGAACCATAAAAATTGACATGCCAAACAAAGAGTAGAGCCGTTATGTTGGCTTATCTGACTGTCAAAAACGAAAATATTTTTTTTTTAATCAAAAATGACAGAGAAAATATTCTCCTTTCTAGGCAGCCGACCCCGTTAGATAAGGGATAAGGCTAGGAAGAAAGGAGAATATTTTCTGTCAATTTTGATTAAAAAAAAATATTTTCGTTTTTGACAGTCAGGTATGCCAACATAACGGCAGGGGAACTCTTACGTGAAACGCACTCTACAAAAAACACTTGAAACAATTACTACTAACTATCATATTACACCTAGAATACCTACCTACAAATAATTTATCGAATTTACACGCATGAAGATTTGAATTGTTTATCAACTTTACTAAATAAAAATTCCACACTCATTTACACATGTTAATATATTTAAAAACCAATATAACGATGGTATTATCCCGTATTATCCTAAAAGCTTATTGACTTCAATCAGTTTGACATTATAACCTTACGTACATTTAAACGTCAAAAACTTGAAACTTTTCTTGATATTCAAATGATATAGAATTCAATTATATTAAATTATAAAGTTTATGTTGAGAATCGATGTCCCGTGGTTAGGATTGAAGAGAGTTTCTTGCCGGTTCTTCGCCATAGATACCTACTGCTTTCGGAATCGGTGGTAAATGTTAGAATAAGGTATATGTAATGACGATTCAAAAGTGCTTCTAGAAGAAGTCTAATTGAATAAATAAATGTTTGAGTTTGAGTTTGAAATTTGTTAATCATTTTTTGTAGGAACAGTCTCGACTTCGGTCGGAATAAATTGTTTAGTTCAATTTAAATCGAATGAATCAATATAAAATTCAATGTTCAATTTAAGAATGATTTATGTTTTGATTTTAAAGTTAATAATTAACTTTTACAATATTAAAGAAGTAGGAAGACGTACCAACTCCAGTTCGGTTGTTTTTTTAAATACCTAATTATTTTAATCGGGGTGACAAACACCTAAATTCTCACAAACTATATTATTTATTAGTGACCTCAAATCGGAATTAATATAGTCATTAACATATAAAAACAAAAACTATTTTATTTATTGTGTTAGTCCATCTAAAAATCAAAATTAAGTAGGAACCTACATGGTTAAGCTTTTAAAAAAATATTAAATCTACACATAAAAGCAATTAATAAAAATTGAAAATCAGAAATAAATGGCAATCAGATTCAAAATATATTTTTAATATTGATTTTGTTTTCATTCATAAATGAGCTAGATTTATAAAATTGTCTATTATTAAATCCTAATAAAATTTAAATGGTGTCGAATCTATTTAAATTGCCTCTAGGTACGCATAGGGCAGATTCTTTTTAAATTGAATGCATCTATTAGAAGAAGGACTTCTGAAGGACAGGAATCCAACAAAAATCAAACGCAATCCATCTCCATTATCAAATAAGTAATAACGAATTGCTGATAAAGTAATTGATAGCCTATCTAACACTTATGCTTCCAAACAATATCTGTCAGGTTAACCGACAGATACGCTAAACATATCTAGAAGTTATTACTCGCTATAAATCTATTAAACCATTACGCCAAGGTCTGTTACTATAATTGATATTATTTCCATATTTTCACACGACCAAAGCGATCTGGTAGTTAAAATAAAACCAGTTCGACCTTCATGGTCGGAAACGACTTGCCCGTACTATAATCTGTGTTCAATCATTGACAAATTAACTATTTATATAGTTATATAACTATACTAGCTGTTACATGCAGCTTCATCTGCGTAGTTATAGGAAATTCCCATGGGAATGAATTTCATCGAAGTAAAAGCTAACTTACTACAGCATTCTAGAATCTAGCCTATTATTCTTATGTCCGGAGTTTGGACATATCTAAAAAGATATGTTTAGTCACAAAAATGTATTCTAATATTATTAACTCAGGCCCCGGAACCACAGACACAATAGAAAATCTATTGTGTCGTGGACCGATCGAGCCACTTGGGGCTCAATGGGTTATAAAGCTGAAGATTTTGTTTGTTTGAACGCGCTAATCTCAGGAACTATTTTGTTGGATTTGAAAATTATTTCGGTGTTAGATAGCCCATTCATCGAGGAAGGCTATAGGGCAAAGGCTATATATTATCATCACGCTAAGACCTACAGAAACGGAGCCACGCGGATGAAACCGCGGAGCGCAGCTAGTCATATTATAAAAACACTGTTACGACGTAAAATAAACAAACTCTCAATCTCTTATAATATTTAAATCCATGGGTTCGCGTTGTTTTTGCGTTTAAAGCTATAATGATATTCGATATCGTTTAATAATTAATGGTAGTCTATCACGCTTTCAAATAAATTAGTATAAATTCAAATCATTATATTATTGTCAATATAAAAACAACACAAAACAATGTAAACCAAATAATATGTAGTAACGCGTTTTAACACCCTTAAAAGGCTCGACACTTCAAAATTACAACATTTTAGAAGAAAGATTTCTCAAACAAAAATAAAACAATAAATCCAAACCATTGTCGCGATAAAACGTTCACTCACCTCTTTAAATATTAATATATTTAAAGCAAAAATGATATTTGCGTAGGAGCTTGTAAATAACGATAATATATGGAGTTGCTATGGAAATCCACATTACCATATCTAGTATCTGAAGCTGACAAATCGGAGTGGGAGACTTGTCTAGTATTTTTATTATCTATGTTAATTCTTGTAAACTTTTATTCAGAAAAAAGGGGTAAATACGCTTTTTATAAGAAGCTGGTCTCTTGCCACGACGGGTCGAAATAAGAGATAGCCTTTGTGTCGATAGTTTAGGTACCTACCTACTACCTGATCTTAAAATTACGAAATTTACACAAAAATAATTATTTTTGGCAGTTTCATTTCAATGAATCTTATAGAATTTAACATGTTATGTACTTACCTACTTACTCTAGAAATATGTAGTAGTTTTTAGCTGTGGTTTGATTTCACGTAAATCCGCTGGGCATTACTTATTTAACACGTTCGCGGACAGTAACGACCACTGGCGTCTAGACAGCTAAAAGTGATACGACAGTACGTCTGTCGACGTATCAGTTTTTACTTGCATAAAATCAGTACGCCAAACGACGAGCGATTTTTCATACTATCATAAAGAACGGCATGTTGTACTGTCATCACAGGTATAATTACGACTTTTGTACTGTCACTGCATTATTTACAAAAATTCGTCAAAGGAAGGTACTTCCACGCATACATTCATATTTTTTTACCCCTCTCCCCGCGCACACTACGCCCGTGGGCGTCATGTTTGCATACGGTTAGTCGAGTACTGCGCCGCTGCGGTGATCCCGCGTGCCGCGTATGAATTGTTGTTTAGAAATTGAGTATTTTGTTTCCAACGTAATTTAATTGTTTTACTCATACTGGATGTACTAATTCAAGTCTAGTTGCTTATGTAAACAACATATTTATGTTGCTATTGTTTGTTGTGAACACGATTTTGTTGAACTAAATTTGTAACGAATATTTTTGCAAATGGCGTCTCGAGACTCGTTCGAAAAAGAACAAAAACGTCTTCAAGACCTGTTTGATGCAGCGTCTACCCCTGAATCGAGTCCATACCCATTTGCTGATGATGGTGACTATGAATCTGACGCTGAGTACTTACGACGTTTACGCCTATATCCGTTCTGTCATATCATATGGTTTTTTAACCATGTGTTGTGACACTACGCCCCTGGGCAATGTATGAAAAAAAGTAGTGTCTCAGTAGCTGCAACCTGTAAACCAGTACTGTCCGCGAACGTGTTAATATGTAATTAGTGCACAGTTTCACTTGATTTAAGTAAATATCTCACACGATTAACAATGGGATCGCAAAGGTCTTAGTTCATCGAAACAAGAGATCTGGCGAGTACAATGTTATCTAGTAAATTAAATACAATGCCTAAGCTATTGTGCATAAATATATGTACGTACCTGGATAGCCCAGTTCGTAGTAAGAACTACTACAGAACTGCGAACTAATGAAGTTTAGTAGTTCAAATTATTTTGGTACAGAGTATACCTATGAATTGTATTTCAACAAAAATTATTATGGCCATTTTACTCATTAGGTTAAGTACTTTCGATATCAGTTTAAAGTTTTTTGATATTTGCAATAGTTACGGAATAATCGCTTGTGCACACTTAACGATTACACCCTGTATAGACATACAATACAGTATGTTTAGGAATGTTTGTTATTAGTTAAATTTTAATAGAATAAACTATCTTCAGAATGACAATATAGCTATGGGAAAATGGAAGCTTTTTCTAAAAGGACATCTTTCTGGGTGGTCGGGACTTAAGTATATCTAAATGGTAAGTTCATAATTAGGATAGTTAAATTTTATTTCAGTACTAACAAAAACTACTTAAAAATGTAAATTAAGAGTTATCTTAATTATCAACTAATGATGTATCTTAATAATTATTGATAATGTAATTGTTATTAGATAGTGAAGAACCGTGTTTTATGTTCCATATTGTTAAAGGATTCCTTTCTTCAAAGACTGTTAAGTTTTGATTTTCTAGAATTGGGTGTTTAGATTTTAGCATCAAAATTTTGTAAACATAGAGCTTTAAGCTTTTTGGAACATAATTCTGCATTTTATTGTTTCATGATAAATTTAATCACATCTACTTCGTTCGGTTGTTACCATTAAAATATTTATTGGTTTCTTAAAAATTACGTAGCTTTATCTACTTATCCGTATATTATAAGCTTAAGAGTTTGTTTGCTTGAACACGCTAATCTTAGGAACCACTGGTCCAATTTGAAAAATTATTCATCACGCTAATACCAATAGGAGCGGAGAAATGTAAAACCGCGGGGCACGGCTCGGTAAATAATAAAAGATTGAAAAGCAAGAGTGAATAATAGTTATTACACGCTTTATATTAGCTTCACCTGTATGTTTGTTTGTTTGTAACCGACTTCTTTGGGCGCGATTTTGACCCACTTTAAACGGCCAGATTTCGTTCAAACTTTGTAGATTTATTGAGGACCGATGACTAACTAATTTGATAAAATTTTCTATTTTTTAGTTCGGTTTTCTATAAAAAGCGTGTTTTTTAGTTTTTTAAACTATTATTATTATTTTCCAATACAAAGACGGAAATATACAACCACGTAAGTTTAGTTATATAAAGCGAACAGACTGGAGTTTTTGTTGAGTGAAACTCACACCGACCTTATAAGGGCGAGTCAGAGCTATTAAAACTGAATTATGTGCTCCTTATGTGTAACTTCTAGTTGTGAGAATAGATTTATTGTGAAAATGATGTACCGTCAGCAATGAGATCTTCATTAATTAATAGTTTTATCATAATATATTCGCTTCAGCGGTAGGTATGTTTGTACGTAACCGACTCCTTTAGTTTTGAAGGAACAGATTTGGCTCCAATTTTGTACACTTATCAAGGATAGGTATATGTATGTACATTAATTTCATATTATTAGAGCGTGCTATTTTTTAAGCTATATTTATTTAAAATTTCTTCAAGTTCTAAGAGTTATAGAATATAGTGGTTTTGTATTGTTAAAATGTATATAGTTACGTTGCTGTCTGTACATTATGATGAACACAACACATTTCAATTTGAATTGTTCACAATAAAAGAATAAAAAGCTATAATTTCATATCAATGTACCCTCTCATAGTCCAGTCTAGAATCCATAATAAAACCCTTTTTTGTGTCTGTCTCTCCATATATCAGAAACAATAGTATCAATAGCTCATACCTTATAAAGTATAGCTGGTACTTCCTTAAGCGTAGTTCTTGTATTGAGGGCATATAAATAGGCTTAAACTAAATTTATAAGGCTTTGTTCAAAACACAATGAGGAATTGGTTGAATAGATTCTACATTATGATCGAAGGAGCATTTCAGATAGGATTCCTAATGTAGAACTTTGTATGTGAGAACCTTAAGGTGTTTTCCTTGGTATGGTGGTTAATTCAAATGTAAAACTGTAGGGCCAGACTTCAACTGACGGGGTCACGGAAGAATTCTACCATACCCGTGGCCCCGTCGTTGATGCGGCTTGACGGAACACAGTGGGGTTTTGGTCGGTAGGAATCCGACATAACCCGCGGCCCCTTCCCCGGAGGCCGTGGGTATCTATGCAAGATTTCCCCACTTAAAAAAAAAAAGGGGATCCAGTATGGATTCTATTAAGAAATACATCATCAAGCATAGAACGAGTCTGGTAATTAATAAAATTATTCCAGAATTATTACATTAGAACTAGAAAACCTTTTCTCTCCATTTTCCTCCATTTTCTTTAGCACACAATTCAAGTGATTCTAAAAGCTGTCATATAAATAAATCTTGTAACATCTTTTATCAAAGAGCTGAAACAATCAGCTGACAAGAGATTTACATTGTTACATTCACAGTTACATTAGATCTTATGTACCAAAACCTCCGCGACATTCCGTCCATACTCCATTGTTAATGAATCGGTCAATCAATCAATTGTAAGCCTTTATTATCTTCTCTTATATATAAAAATGAATCGCAAAATGTGTTGGTAAGCGCATAACTCGAGAACGGCTGAACCGATTTCGATAATTCTTTTTTTATTATATTCCTTGAAGTACGAGGATGGTTTTTATGTAGAGAAAACGTAAATATGTACCACGGGCGAAGCCGGGGCGGACCGCTAGTGTGCTATATAATTAGGTAGGATGTTGTATGAATCATCAGAAGATGAAGAAAGTATTGTATTGTAAATATCCCAAATTAGAAACCTATTAGACTGAATGCACAAGCTCTTGCGAATCTGTTTCTTTCCCATAAATTATAAAAAAGCTCTTTCATTAATTAATTAAACGATTTGCAAATAATTAACGCAGCAATCCTTAGTTTAGCATGTGGAATTTCATATAAGTGAGGATCGATTTGTTCAATGTCGTCCGCCACGGCTTTACGCGCGTTGAGAAAAACCCGCATAGTTCCAGTTCCCGTAGGATTTCCGGGATAAAATACCAAATTTCATCCAAATCGGTTACTGTGGTTGTGGCATTGGTGTACTATTAGTTCGGATTAGGCGATGTAAGAATTATTGAAATCGGTGTATTATCCTGATATTAGCGCGTTCAAACAGGCAAAATACTTCAGCTTTGTATTAAATTATTAGTAATAGATAGTAGAGATATATTTTCAAAGCTGTATAGTAATATACTCACGTTCTCAATCGCAGTAATGTTCTGGAAATCGTCTCAATTTGTTGGAAACAATAAATCCTTATGAAATTGCATATACATATATAGGACCTGACCAGCGCCTAGCGGTACCTAGTACCTACTAAGAATATGCATAACGGACACGGCCTTTTGTGTGGCTGAGAGAAAATAGCTATTTTATTTATAGGTAATTCATATTATCAATATTAAAGATTTTTTTTCGAAATAATTGTATATTTTGGCCAAGTCTTGAGTATCGATTTCACAATTTTTAATTGTGAATTAATAAACTAAAAATCGTGAATTAAATATCATTTCCTGATTCATACAGTTTTATTCGCATTCAATTTTTCATAAAATTTGGAACACGATAAAGCACTTAATTTGTTTACGTCTTTTCTTTAATTCAAACGATGTGTGTGTGAATATAGAAGGAAAACATGTATATTGTTTTACTTGATAAAAATAGTTATGGAATGAAGATACAAATTATGCTAATTTACACCGAGAATATGCGTACACGATGTCGTTTCTTGATTACATATGTATATTAAAATAACACTTTCCTATACTACCAAATTTCGTGCCCTACATACTGAGTGTAAATCTGAATTAAAATAAAATGTGTTACATTATAATCTTCACACGAGAAGCGGTTTTATTTCTATTTCCTGTTATATAACATAATATATAAATATTAAACACATCTTCAGACGGATGTTTCTTAATATAATTTGGCAACATTATGTAATGAGATTAATAAAACTAACTAATAGCAAGTGATAATGCAACTTCCGAAACATTGGAGGTACAAAAAAGATAAATATCGAGAGATCAATTTAGTTTTGAATCTATTCAAATAATTGTAAACCCAAAATCTACCAAAAACAGTTCAAGTAACAAATATAGAACTTGAAAATGGACTAAATGTTCCAATTTATAGTCCACCTAAACGAAACATCACCAAACCTCTAGTACCAAACAAGGCGCGCCGGATGCCACAATAGTCAATACACTACATCCGCAATCAGATCATTGTGTGCCAGTGGGTGACTGGGGAGTGTACTTGTTGTTTTGGGACCATTTATATGTTATTTAAGTTTAAAGTACTTGATAGCTGATACATAATATGTGATAGGTATGTATGTTTCTAGTACCTACCTTGTATTTTAACTAGCTGCCCCAACGGGCTTTCTGCTCTATTGTCCCGTTTTCGTGTTTTCTCTTCATGGACACCTTCCTTGTGCCTTAAAAAAATAGAATAAATAGCCGAATTGGACAATAACGGATTGACCTGCAATTCGGCTATTTATTCTATTTTTTGGACTTTGCGCTAAGCAACATTTGGCGATTCATTTTTAGAGTAGAGTATAGACTATTGGGAATGGTGATTTGGTATAGTGAAAGCTGGTCTAGACTATTTTCTATATACTTTAACAAAATTAACAACTTCCGTTTTATCATAAAAAATCAACAAACATACACACTAAAAAAACTATTCACGTATATAATACATCAGTAGTTAGGAGGTCAAGCTTAAAATTTAAAAGAAATTTTTAATTCGTAGCTATAAAGTAAATGTGAATCGTCCTCAAATAAACCAGTACATTACGTCTAGAATATTCCACCATAGCATAGTCTCGATGCGCACACGCGTGACGGAAGGGTGGGCACCCTTCACACATACATACATACACAGATGTTATAAAATTATTGTTTCATTGTCAATGTGATTGTGAAGTCATTGGCGGTTTTTTATTACATGTGGAATATAGTTTTATATGGTTTAATTTTGATTCGTTTTCTTTTAAGTGAATCAACGCGTGGTGTAAATAATAATTGTCCGTTTTTATGCCAAATTAACTTCGCATTCGTTGTTGGTTACAACAATCATAAACACAATAGAAATGCTATACAGAAAATTGATTAAAATAATATCTTAGAAATCGTTTATGCAAATTTATTTGTTCTAAAGACTGGTAATTGAAGCCGCGTGTTTTGATATCTTGCTTTAATTAGGAAAAACAATCTGCCATCGATTGCTATGTTAATTAAAGATTAATGTGAATTACCGAGACTTTATAGCATGAATGTTGTTGCTATTATATGAATAGTCTTAAAAAATGTAACAAAACGATTTAAGTTGAGATATGAATGCACTCCTAACATTAAGGAAAAACAAGAGTTTCACTAATCTCAGTGGGCTACTGAATATCAGTGCTGTCACAAACAAGGTTCAGTAAATGCCAGCATTTAATAACTCTTCAATACGTTCTTTCACAAAATAACTGATTTTCCTTTTGGTATAACATTTACATAAGTATAAGTACCTAACTAATTAATTTAAACTTAATAATTATATGATCTATGCATCATTGCATATAGGTATAGCCAAGTCATACTTTCACAAGCGAATTATCAATTACATACAAATGTTTGGGCAAGTTTAAACTATGACAAAGGGGTCAATTACAATGCCAAAGATTTCCCCGTATATGCGATTAAAATTCCCCAATCTGACAATGTTGTACCGTGAAATTGGTAATGTACGACAATTAAAATCTTCTAAAGTTTATGGTGATCACGCGATATGACGCATTTTTATTTGGTAATATTTAGACTTGAAGTGTCGCATTTTTCGTGTGTTATTTATTAACTCTTTAATATAACCATACAAATAAGAAATTATGTTACAATTTTATACCAAAACATAGTACAGTTTATAAGGCGGCCTTATCACTTAGCAGTGATCTCTTCTAGGCAACCGGGCTATGTACTAAATAAAAAAAGACGGGAGTTTTCAAAAGACAAGTTTTCACTTCTGCCTGCACTCTGGGAGTGCCGGCAGAAGTGAAAACTTGATTATTAACGTTGAGCATGTTTGATATTTTGGAATGGTACGCGTACGGTCGGTCTTACGCTTTTTCGATCAGGTCACGTGTCCTGACGCGAGTTTAAGATTTTATACCCATTACAGAAAAAGTGCTCAACGCCGCTAAAGAAGTTTTCACTTCAAAAATAAAAATAAAATTATATTTATTTGCCAAAAGGATAGGTTATTAAAATAAGTACAGATTACGACAGCGGACCCCGGACTAGGCACAGCCTGTCTCGCGGGGCCATACAACGATTGTACTATGAAAATGTAGGTTCACAAAGGGTCCAACACGTTTAACACAATGCAACTTTGAACATGATATTTAGCTTATTCAAATACTGAGGACTAGTCAATTTTAGCCATACTTAATTTCTAACTGTCAATACTCCATAATTTTAAATACTTACCTACGACCTACATATAGGTTAAATTTTAGTAACGTTTTATATCAAAAGGACAAATGTAATTATGGTTATCAGTAAGAATCAAACACTAACTGTATAAAAACTATAAGAAATAAATTAAAGGTGATATGATACTCGAATGATAGACCGTTCTAGATAGCTGCTTAAGCTGCAAAATGTTTACAAATAAATATGCGTCCGTACACGCGAATGTCAGTAGCCAATAAAATCACACGTACAACTGAGTACTGCTTCAGATTATTATTTAAGCTTCCAGTATTTTATATTGAAGTCCTTTCAGTATCACTACATAGTATAAAACAAAGTCGCTTTCTCTGTCCCTATGTATGCTTAAATCTTTAAAACTACGGAACGGATTTTGATGCGGTTTTTTTTTAATAGATAGAGTGATTCAAGAGGAAGGTTTTAGTATATAATTTATTATGTTTTAGATAAAGCGGGCGAAGCCGCGGGCGGTAAGCTAGTTACGAATAATATATATATTGTTTTTCGGGCTTTACGCAATACATTATGAAACTATGTTTGTTGTTGTTTTATTTGAACACACTACCTTTAATGTGTACATTTAGATTTAGAAATGAAAGGAGAATTATCAATTGAAACTACCCAATTAGGTATCCAGGTACAGAAAGTAATGCAAAAAAACAAAATGATAGAAAAGTTCTTGCTTTAAAATTGTCACTTTTGATACAGATGTCGATCGTATCTTTCATTGTTGTAAACAAAAGCCAGTCAAATAATTATTAACCAAGCAAATGCATATTTATTATTTACCACAATTATCTACCTTCTCTAATAACATCTTCGTTTCTCCGAACCACCATTGTTTACAGAAGCAACATTTTTAATCTGTTATCAAATGCAAATTGCGTATTATTACAACGTAATATATAAATAATATATCACAGTTCATTTCTCACGGATACTTCGCGGAAGCGTTAGTGGGCGAAGATATTTTTATGTATGTATATTCGGTTATCAGTAACTCTTTCCCACGCTACGTTATCAGTGTTAAAAATATTAAAATATTTAAAATCGTACGCTTCAAGTTGCGACTTGTCCTGTTTTGTCCAGTCAGGATTTTATGAATTTAGGGATAACAGTTAACACGTATAAATCAAGTTGACATTTTTTAAATAGACCGTGTATTTTAGTAAATTATATTTTTAGTAATCGATATGGTTTTTACTTTTTTTGTACTTAAATGTACTAAAATTTGAAAGGATTATAAAAGTTAAACGTGAGGACTGAGGAGGCATTTTAATTCTTCTGCTTTCTTACTTCCTTACAGTGGTTATACATTTAAAAACAAATCTTGATTCCTAAAGCATCATTCATTTACCCACACATTAACAATCACCACACAAGCACACTTAAATAACCAAAACACCTATCAATATCACTTATAAGTACAAAAACAAAAAAACTCGATACAGCGCCATCTGCCGCCAAATAGCGTTGACTCACGAATTCTCTTTGACTATATTAGGACAGATAAATTATTCATGAAAGGGTCGATGCATTAATTTCACGATTTCGTTAAAACCGGTAAACATGATCGGTAAAAAAGTTATCCTTGTACGGATGTCCGCTAACCGGTTTTTGTTTTGTATTGAAGCTCATGGAGTGTTTGCAATTGCTTGTATGATATCCAGGTTTGAATATGGCAACCCTCCGTAAAAATTATTCAGTAGGTATCTACAATTCGATGGACATACGCTTTAAACTTTTGAGATAGAAATTTCTAATCTCAAATAGGACAAATGATATGAATTGTATAACTTATAAATAACATTAAATGTTCCTTATTAATTATGTTTTTAAGAAGTTCCTACATTTACAAACAAAATTATGATATCACACTAATATTCCATCTATCTACCATTCCATATCAAGACAGCATGAAAAGGCAACTAACAAATTGAAAGAACCTTTGGTATTCGTAACATTCTAAATATCATGTTCCTAAGTTCCTTCAAAGACAAATCATTACGACTTCACAAAATCAGATCTAAACCGAGATATCTCAAGATCCGTCTCGAGATTCGTCTTAAGATTTAAACGATTCGGAAGTTTAATCGGCACTAGAATTAACAATCGATAAGATCGGTGCATCGAGACCACCCAGTGTAGCGAATTAATCGATTCTTCTGAAGTATGAAAAAACGCATTTGCATTTTCGGCATCCATTAGGTGTGCTTTGGTAATGTTCCGATTGAATTAATTACAATGTTAATAACAAGAGAAGATTTTATAAGTAATGAGACTACAAAAAAGAGCAGGTGTGCTGAACACACGTGTCAGAAGTGAAACTTATTTGGCAAGATTCAAAGATACCAAAATCGCCTTACCCCATGGACGGTATTGCCATGACGCGACCCTGAAATTTTACTCTCAACGCGCCTAGAGAAGTTTCACTTAAAAAAAAACAATGAAAAGGTGATGACTACCAATAAATGAGTTTTGTTTCTAATTAATTTGCTTTAAAAATAAGTAAAAACAAATGGGAAGTTCAGTGTGACATGAGTGTGACTATGTAATGGGGTCGAAAAATAATTAAAAACGTAAAAGGACAAATAGGAAGCTCGATGTAGTGAATATGAAATGGGGTCAGTGCTAAAACAGAGTTATGGTTGATAAGAAGTTTCAATATAAATTTAATTGTGTTTATGATTATAAATAGTTCTAATTGATGATTCTTATTACAAAAGAACTGGATATGATGTTATAGCTAGAACTAGTCATAGTCGAGTTTGAGCATCACTTCAACTTCTGTTCGCTTCACATTCACTTCACTTCTCGTTAAATCATTAATGTTGCTGAAAACAAAATGGTAGCCAACTTAAATAAATATTAAATAAATCGAATAAGATATTCAAAACAGAATTAATCCATACTAATATTATAAATACGAAAGTAACTCTGTCTGTCTGTCTGTTACTCAATCACGCCTTAACTACTGAACCAATTTGCATGAAATTTGGTATAGAGATATTTTGATACCCGAGAAAGGACATAGGCTACTTTTTATCCCGGGAAATAGGATAGGTTTTATCCCGGAAATCCCACGGGAACGGGAACTATGCGGGTTTTTCTTTGCCTGCGCGGGCGAAGCTGCGGGTGGAAAGCTAGTAATTCATATTTTATCAATATTCAGAAATAAATCATACAAATTAAAGTATTTCAAAGAATTACGATTAAATATACTTGAATTGATAAAATCCAGGATTTATTCCTAAAAAAATTATCTTTATCTCAAATAGCCGTTAAACTTATCGTAAGCAAATATTCTGACAGCTCGACCGGCGCGTGAGTGGGAATTTGACAAGTGTAAATATTTATTACTTATCCAAATATCCTGGTTTACTTTAACCGACTTTGGAAAATGAGAATTTTCGTATTGAGTGTTTGCTAATTAATATTATTCAGCATTGATCAACATCAACTTAGGCAGAAAAGTGGTTATAGAGAGAGATTTTTCTTAGTTTTGTGAAAAAAATGAAGTGAAACTTCTTTATCGGGGTTGGAAAAAAATTTAGTGTAACATTTTTTCGTTACGCGTGACATTTTTCCGTTACGCGCCATCTTTTTCTTATAGGTAGGGACCACGCGTGATTCGACGTATTTCTGTAAAGTGGCATATAGTAAATTATTTTTTGAAAAATAAGGTCATAAAGAAGTTTCACTTCTTACGTTACACACGTACACGCACACACAAGTAGGTACTAGGTACACGCACACATTTTTTTCCATAAATCCCGTTAAATTAAGTTTCCTACAATAAATAAATATCTTCACAATACTAATACTATCCTTTATTTCCAGGTTTCGTCTCATGCTCTCCGTCCCCTTGCAAGAACGGTGGCACATGCCTTTCTACGCCGCGAGGAGAATATTTTTGCAAGTAAGTCAAACCTTTTATATAATTTTTTCTATTAATTTGACCTGTTTAATTATTAGTTAATTATACACATTAATATTTAATTAAAATTATAAGATAATTATGGATTTTTCTTCTATTAAATGGCAGAAACTAGTTAATAAGATTTCATCTTGCTTATCTGAATCTGAATCTGAAACATAATTTGTTGTAGGTAGTTTAATGATAATCGAATCCGGATCCACATAAATATGTATTTTTGAATATCAATTGCTATTAATTTAAACCACCTGTTATTATTCTGAACACAAATTAAAATAATATCAAAATATAACCGTTATTGGGGTGCAATACACCCTGCATTTATGTGTACGCAGATCACCCTAAAAACTTTAATGTAATCGTAACATCGTTCAAAAATCATCCTTATAAATTCCGCTTCAAGGACCATATTTCCTTGTAACAATATATTTTTTATGACACAATAGCGTTATTGAATTTTGAATCTTAAGATAATTACTTAAGGGTGAAAATTGATTGATCGAAATAAGACAGATGCGCCAGAGTTCAAGTGTTGTTAATTGCATTGAAAAAACTACGCACTATAATTTTATGGTTTTCACTTGTGATACGATCCATTGGAATAATTTCTAATTAATAATAGTGCCATATACATAATGGAAATGTTTTTTACTTAAAAATTGCAAATAATATCATAATTAATTACTAGTTATCTTGTTTTGTTCGTAACTCAGTCACACAAAAAAAAGCTGAAGATATTTAGATGAAATTAAACACACATCTAGATAGCATATATTTACATTCCTCTAATCAACAGATTAACCACGAAAAATAAAGTACTTATTGGGTATTTGATTCAATTTTATAAAACTAACCTAATCGTCATGAAGCTAGAAAATCCATACTAATATGTATTATAAATGCGAAAGTAACTCTGTCTGTCTGTTACTCAATCACGCCTTAACTACTGAACCAATTTGCATGAAATTTGGTATAGAGATATTTTGATACCCGAGAAAGGACATAGGCTACTTTTTACCCCGGGAAATAGGATAGGTTTTATCCCGGAAATCCCACGGGAACGGCAAATAAAATTAAATACTATGCGGGTTTTTCTTTGACTGCGCGGGCGAAGCTGCGGGTGGAAAGCTAGTATATTATAATTTTAGAACTATAGCCCTTTCATAATGCCTTTGAAAGCGGACCTCTAGGTTCGCTAGCCATTTACATATCGACCTATTGTGACTGCCTTAGTCTGAACTTATCGTATAGCCTTATACGTCATACTGGATGGCGGGCGAAATGGATAGAATCCTTACTATTTATTCTCGAATTAATAAATTGTAGAAATTTTAAGAGTAGGTAAAAAATAACGTTTTTGTATCCGAAATTATAGGTGACGCACATTGCGATATGTTTTATAATAGTACCTAACTATAATACCTTTAGTATTTATTACTTTAACATAAAAAGAAAAATTAAATTCCTTCGAGTATTTCGCGCATCGAAACCAAAAAAAAAAATTTACAAAACATTTCGTTAAGGCCTTTTTAATTACGTTATTACTGATAGGTACCTAGTTAATTTTAAACGTAGTGTAAGCATGTGCTTTAAAATTTTAATCTCATCTCAATCTCAATCTCAATACTATTATAAAGGCGAAAGTTTGTAAGGATGTATGGATGTATGGATGTATGGATGTATGGATGTATGGATGTTTGTTACTCTTTCACGTAAAAACTACTGAACCGATTACAATGAAATTTAGCACACATATAGAGGGTAACTTGGATTAACACATAGGATAGGTTTTATCCCAGAAATCCCACGGGAACGGGAACTATGCGGGTTTTCCTTTGAAAACGCGGGCGAAGCCGCGGGCGGAAATCTAGTTTTATTATAATCTTATTACTTTTATAACCGCGAAATTATCTGAAGATGCATTCATGTTAGTCGCTCTTTCACTCAAAAACAGCTAATGGGATTAATAAACTCAACACAGATATATCTATATCCAGCCAGTATTAACAATAAAGCTTACAATCTATGATATTGCTAAATATCTTCAATAATAAGTTATTCGCACGTACGACCGCTTAGAATTTTTTCCATACCTTTTAGTAACATAGGTAGCCACTATTCGACTTATTCTCGATCGCAACTCGCAAACGAAACCTTAGTAAGGCATTCGCGGCTTTGTTTCCATCATTGCGATGCTCATTAAAATCTTTGCCCTCTATGGAGGCTCCAGATACGGAGGTGAGAGGACCATCGTTACGAGCGGAATGCTCTGATTATGTATTATAATGGTATGTTTATATGGCTTCGCTTTTTGTTTTTGCATTTTTTAAACATATTTGGATAAGAGGGATTTTTGGTTGCGTTTATGTGTACAAACAATGCTTTATTAATATAAATTCCCCCGGAATATCGCCCCGAATAGCGAAAGACGCGGGTTCGAATCCCGACTCGTGACTGAATTTTTTCTATTCTTTAAAAATTTATAAGTTTAAATTTTTCAAGACTTTTAAGTCAATAAGTCCCTATAGATTAACGGTCAGACACGACGTTATTATAATATCTATACAGTGACGAAACTATAAAATGTTGCAAAGCTATACAAAGTTATCTTAAAAGCTTGTAAGCTGTCAAAAAGGTACAAAAGCTATCTATTATAGTAAAATTTATAATCTATTATGACAATCGCCTTCCAAGTAATTTTTGGCGCTCAAGATAGATGTGAAAGATAAAAGATAAAGATAAAAGATAGACATCGGTGTCGGTGACCTATAGACGCTTGTGGGCGGGCGGCCCAGTTACGTGACGTCATAGCTTTATACTATGGTCATAGTGCATTTCCCGTTATATTTTAGCGTTTATTGATGCATATATGTCATGAGTATTTTTAGAATTTGTTGATTGCTTATGCAGTATAAGTCCTATTAATATTATAAATGTGAAAGTTTGTATGGATGTTTGTTACTCTTTCACGCAAAAACTACTGAACCGATTACAATGAATTTTAGCACACATATAGAGGGTAACTTGGATTAACACATAGGATAGGTTTTATCCCGGAAATCCCACGGGAACGGGAACTATGCGGGTTTATCTTTGAAAATGCGAGCGAAGCCGCGGGCAGAAAGCTAGTTAGCAGCTAGTAGCTGCAAAACGTTATATATTTTTATAACGTTTTGTATAAAGTAACTTAACTAGTAACTTAAGTTTATAGTTAATGGAAGAAAGAAAGCATAGCATAAAATGTGTTGGTAAGCGCATAACTCGAGAACGGCTGAATCGATTTCGTAAATTCTTTTTTTATAATATTCCTTGAAGTACCAGGATGTTTCTTATGAAGAGAAAACGTAAACATGTACCACTGGCGAAGCCGGGGCGGACCGCTAGTTAATAATAATATTTTTTTAATTAAGTAATTCTATACAACATATAAGTTACCCTGAATAACGAATCAATCAATTTTGTTTCTTTTCTGTTTGTAAAAAAGAGAACATAAAATAGGTTTTAAACCCCTATTAATTGATTTAATCCCTATTTATTTGTGAATAATAAACCAAATAGAGTGGCGCTGTTAAAATTTTTACGAGGTCGTTTTGTCGGTCAACATTTACTATTAAACTAACACTTAACCGACAGACAATAAAATAGTTTTATGTATTCAATTGTTTAATAGGAAATAAAC
Organism: Colias philodice; assembly: GCF_061535455.1. NCBI lineage: Eukaryota > Metazoa > Arthropoda > Insecta > Lepidoptera > Pieridae > Colias > Colias philodice. The sequence goes on along the minus strand of NC_143088.1, from coordinate 1,968,220 downwards.
GGGTAATGTATGGCTTTTGGATGTTTAACAGCTGTTAGAGTGTTTAACGTACTGAATGCAAGTGTTTTTAGAGATGTATCTGTAGATTTACTTTATCTGTGGTCAAATAAAAAAATATAAGTATAGCATTTTTTGGTGGATACTTAGAAGTTTGTAAGATGAGTAGAGCGGGTGCTTTTCCACCAATAATGTGCGAGGATGTGTATCGAAGAATGTGTTAGTAAATAACCAATAGTATCGCTTAAAATGCTAAACGCTTCAAACTTCGAACTAAATGAAGCGATATGATTGGTTATTTTATTTACAAACATATTCTTTCTTTATTATTGTAGTAAAACTATCGTAAGTCTGCTAATATTGTGTTTAAATCAATTCAAATTAAAGCTGATGACGTCATTGACCCAAAGAAAGTTCTAGAACAATTCAGATGCGTGAAAATTGAACTGCCATACATAATAGTTTACTCCATATAATGGCGGGTTACGAAATATTACAGCGGTTCTTTTGAGTCAGAGGAAAATTAGATTTTTTTTATTGTGAGAAAATTTCTCGTTAGCTCTTTAGTGACCTATAATAAACGTTTTATATGCAAGTGTTGAAATGGTACGTGTGCCTTAAATTTTAAGCGAATCCTTTTTAAATGCTGTTTTATAACGGCATTAAAACGTGTGTATGTATTGTGGTTTGTGCATTTCGTATGAAAGATTAGATTTTGAGAAGGGTGTGAATTGTCATATTTATGCTTGCTAAAATGTTTTTTTTTTACTTATAGACCGGGAGATACTGACACAAAATTTCGAGTCATTTGTAACAGGATGGCGGTTCTACAGGGGTCTTAGTACGCAATGACAAAAAGAAAAACGATGGCGTGAACGCTGGTACCGGCGGCTTAGTCGCGTGGGCGTTAGTCGAACTCGTCGGAAAATAGCGAAAGTCAAACGATTTGTAACAGTATGGCACTTATTTTTCCTGTAAGTTTGAGGATCAACAAATATAAATACAAAATTTCAAAGATCTATGTGTTGGAAATCTTCACTTATATAAATTAATAATAAATTAAGTTTTCAAGTATGACAGCACTTTTTCCCCCTACTAGAAGTATGGCAAATATAATAATGGTCACATTTTATCAAATACTCTCCAAAAATCCAAATGCAATACTGGTACAAAAAGTTTGGCAAAATAAAAATTTTTTGCAGATTTTCGGCGGTATGGCGACCATTTGGAATCGTCCGAAAAGTATGGCATGGCGATTTTCGTAAATGGCTGCACGACGATAGTTACCTGTGCAAAAGTTAGCCTGGTACAAATGGTTGAATGATTGTTTTATTTAAATCAACACATTCGCATCGGTATGGCGGGCTGTAAGTCACACCGGAAAAGTATGGCATGACACTACCGCCTACTACTTTTTTATGGGCTATCGGTAAATTCTAAAATTTTTGTGTTACAAATCGTTTGACTTTCGCTATTTTTCCGACGAGTTCGACAAACGCCCACGCGACTAAGCCACCGGTACCAGCGTTCACACCATCATTTTTCTTTTTGTCATTGCGTACTAAGACCCCTGTAGAACCGCCATCCTTGTTACAAATGACTCGAAATTTTGTGTCAGTATCTCCCGGTCTATTATAAATATGATAAAATATGTATACAATAATATGGATCACTTTTTTGAAAGCTGCATTATTTACTTATCACTTCAATTATTAACAAGATAATTAATTCAATTTTCGCAGTTATTTGAAATTTCTAGTTTTAAAGCTTTCTAAAAAACTTGCAAATCTTCCAAATCTTCTCAAAAATCATTTAAAATTCATCGTTCATATCCTTATAGCTTATACGTATTCATTGTACGTATTTATTATATTACGACACAAAGCGTCTCGCGAATAAGAGCAATAGAACTAATGTAATTTTGGGTAATTTGTTTAGCGTTACACAACCCGGTGTGAAGTCGATGTGATTTAACCGACTTCCCAAATAACGATACATATAAGGTTTTTAATGCGTATTTTTTGTGAAGGGCTTACTTTACATGTGGGAAATACAGCAAGCAAATCCACGTGTTAAAACTAGTGTAGCGGTTTGGTTTGCTAGGTAGATTATTTTTGCGTTTTACAAAAGTTATGTGGGTGTGTGGCTATTTATATGAATTTATTATTATTATTATTTGAAATTTTTGTTCGTTAAGAAAGAACTTCAAAACTTTAGCAGACATGATTGAACAATTTCGAAATAGCTTGGCCGTAAAAGTACTGAATTGATATTCACAAATCACAATTGACCAGATTTCACATCGCAAATCCGCATAGAATCTAGCTTCATATTTATTTATGTAGCTTTTTATTTAAACTTAAAAAAGGTTGTCAACATCTGCCATAGAAAAAATTCACACGGCTGCTACAAGTGAAAGCCGATGTCCAAACGTAGCAAGGACTGTTGAGTAACTCTTGAGTGCAAGTTGAGTGTCACTTAAGATGGTCATTCGCATTGTCTCAGTTCATGAAATGGTTATTAATCATTTGTGTTTGCTTTAGTTTCTGCGGGGATCATTAATCTTGAAGTGGATTATATTTAGTGTGATTGCTCTTTGATACCATTTTTTAGGTATGAATATTTGAAAGATTATTTATTACATTATGTACCTATTAAAACTCCTACTTTCGGAGTAGATACTTAGATAGGTACTAAAATAGCAACATTATAAAGTTTGGAGTGTATATACATAAAAAATATAGGTACCGGCCGAATTAATAACCTCTTCCTTTTTTGAAGTCTGTTAAAAAGAAGATACCAACATTATTTTTAAACTCATGAAGGAAGAAATATCTGGGATTAAATATAGAATTAAAAGTTTTATTAAAATTGTATATTTATCAAACAATTTTTCGGCACTATACTATCTTTAAAATAACTCGGTTTGTAAAACGATTTTTATGTTGAATCCAAAATAGAAAAATCAAGGAAATGGATAAAAAAATCACACATATAAATACGCTCTATTATACACTAATAACTGTTAAATGTTGATGACTTCCACGTAATTAACAAGTTTCTTGCTAAAGTCGGATTCTTAGGTAATACCAAGTGACGCTAAAGTTGGATTCTTAAAGCCGGCTACTCACGTATCTGCCGCAGGGGCAACATCGGAACTATCTCGGTTGCACGGCGGTTGGAGTAATTTCAGCTGTTCTGTAAATTGCCCCTGAATACACATCACAATTGAGGAGCCAAGTGCAATTCCAATATTGCCCCCGCTGCAGGAACGTGAGTAGCCGGCGTTAAGTAATACTAAGTGAAGCTAAAGTAGGATTCTTAAGTAATACCAAGTGAAGTTAAGTAAATCGGTTTATAATAAAGCAGAAGGACATTAGTTTAATCGCACCCTTGACTACCTCGTTACGCCGGATTTCATATAAAAAGCTTTGAGCCCTTCGATAAAAGTTCTGTACATCTTTTTATTTTTACTAGCTTCGTACCGCGTATTGACTCGCAGCTACCGCAATTAGAACTGAGATAATGTCTGGTTGAAATAAAAATTATACGAATTAATAAGGATGTGTTCAGATTCTAAATAAATCTAGAATGGATATTTATTGCTAAAAGTATAGAGATTTTAAATAGGTATTAAATTATTGAATAACACAGTTGTATAAAATGAAAGTGTTGTTGGTTTGTAATTTAATAATATTACCAAAATTGCTGTTCTGATTTTGCAACTTTCGCCGGAAAAAGATAGTCATTACCGAGGTAAAATTGATCTCATTACTATAAACTCTAGTATGAAAATTATAGCATAAAATATAATAATTCTCTGATAATTTAAATTATATAAAAAAATATCAATTTTGTCAGTCGAGATGAAGGCAAAATTACAAAAGAAGAAGCAAATACGTACTCAGAATTAGATCTAGTAGGAATATAGAATAGAATAGAATTCATTTATTCGCTGTAAAAATCAAATACATAAAAAGTTACACAAGAAAAATAACAGAATATAGAAAGGTATGTATCAATGGAATCTTATCTTTTCTACGATATTTTTAAAACAACAATTTCACCACGGATCTCCAAAGGGTTCAATATTTGACTTGGTTTCAAAAAGATAATAGCAATCACTTCCTCCAACTAGAGATGACTCGGCAGTCGGCGTGAGAAGAAATAATGTTTTTTGGACCTGTCCCCACTTAGATTGTTATCATTTCAATGTTTAAGAATTCGGCCACAAATTTCTGTATAAGTACACTTTTATTGGATTTGCTACAGACCAGAAAATCTGGTAGGTTAAAAATATCTTTATCGATGCTCTTATTATGCGAAAGTATCAATAAAATGATTATACGCTGAGTTTATATGAGATGATGATACATTTTGGTAAATTGATAGAAGACACTCGTCACTGATAACGAAATTTCAAGTGGGTGCCCTATAGAACAATAAGAATTAATTTTAATAATATTTGCAGTAGATCCCCTCATGAACCCATCAGAAAACGTTATCGAAACATCAACATTTGAGCACGTACAAAAGTCGTAAAGCATAAATCTAATATGCCATAATGTCCATTACAAAACTATCTTCAAAATATCATCTACGAATCTCGCCGCAAAAGGAAAAACCGAAAACCAATAAAAGATAATAGAACCATTGAATGCAACCATTATTATGCGATGTCTCGGAATGCTCTTTGACGGACCCGATCTCAGCCAGTGATTACGGATTTTACAATCTCACACGGGCGTCTTACTTCGTTAGCGGTCCACGACAAGCGGAAAGAGCCGTGGATATCTTCACAACGAATTATCATTTCGTACGTGATCCCAGAAAACTATTGTCGAAGATAATTCATCCAAAACGTTCGGATATACGAGCGAGCCTTCACGATAACCTCTCAAGATTTTATGAACCCGGTCTTCGACTTTGCATACGATAAATGGACGATCAAAAAACGAGTTATCGGTTACATCAATCAATTCTGTGCTTTAGTGCCACTTGATAGACTACAATTTCTTTCGCAACAAAAAACCCGACTCCAAAAACGTGTTGGTAGCCACACGAAAAAGATTAACGTCCTTTTACTTTTATACATACATAAGACGTTAAAAGGGTTCATCTTAAATTGCTAATACAGGCTGTATATCATGTCTCGTCCTGCCAAATGTCACCTTATTTATAACGTCATCCAGTTCATAAAAGTGACCACTGTAAGGGACAATTTGTCAGAATATTAACGCAAAGTATGAATCGGATTTTTTGCAAGTGGATTTTTATAAATCGGTGAAGATTCTTTAAAATAAAAGCAAAATTTGCCGACTTTCGGCAGGAATTTCTCGTTAAGCCCGGCGGGAAGGCATGCGAGTATTTTGGTGCTATTATCTGGCTGACCGGTTTGGTCGAATTTAAAACAATAGCTTGCGTCTGCCCCGTTCCTTTACCTGCATAGTTCCACTATTATAAAAGGAAACTGAATCATAACGATAGGCTTCTTAGAATATTGCTCAACTTCTAAAATTGGTAGCGAAAGATGCGATCGATCTAATTTATGACTTCAAAATTTAAACAATCGGAATTTGTTAAGTAACTGTAGAAATAACTAACCTGCATATAATATCGTAAATGAAGTAAATACCTACCTTATTAAAAACATAAGTAATGCACAAGATATTATTCTTATATGGTAAGGATTGCGATTTCCTGTACAGTATACAAGCCAGTCCATAAACACAATTTGGAGTTGAGAACGTAATTGTTTTTGGCCTTTGCCCAGTCGATCTTCGGCCATACTTCGTAATGGTTGTCATAGTTTTGCTTTTTCGTAGCCCATGCAAATATAACGAGCCTCGTGTCTTGAATAGCTGCTTAGCATAAACGTAAGGGTCAGCTTAGTAAATTTGAGTTCGGTGTGCGGTAATGGATAATTCTAGTAGACTAAAACGGTTTCGCAAGGCCTCACACATTCACGGTTTCGGGTTGCTTAAAATCTCGTGTTTGTGAAGGGAACTAGATAAGCGCGTTAATTATCGGTTATATTAGTTGCGCTAATGGACTAAGATACTGAAATTAAACTTATTATTTATGGTTCTTTGAATCGTCATTGAATTTTATAAAAAAAATATCTTATAGACATTTGAAATAAGTATAATTTATGAATATGAAGACGAATAAGCCTTAGTGTTTAAAATTAATAATATTCCCTATCCATTCCGAGTTCCGACCATTCTTCCTCAATCTTTGATACCTGTATAAAACTATAGATACATTCTTTGTCTAAATTCTTACAACGAATGAAGATACATAGAAGATCTAAATATATCACACCTATCAGCAAACGTAAACATATTTCCACAATCCAGTTATCTAAATTCTAAATTCAGTGCTACAAGACATACAATTACCGACCACATCCGTCTCTCCTTACAAAGTGCGTAACTGTTTACAAGTATTTAATGTAAGGTAGCTATCACGATTGTAGCGAGTCGTTCACGTACCTTTACTATTTACATCTTTACCAGCTTAGTTCATTCGAACAACAATTCATATCGAAGAACTATGAAAAATCTTGGCGATTATCCTGTTCCCCGTAAAATCAATCGATTTTCTAGATTATTCTACCGTAGACAAGCGTTAAGCGAATTGACTATTACTTCACAGACTAGCTTTTTAGTAATCGCTACCGCTTCCGCTTATCTTTCCTAAACGCGTCCTAAGCTACGATGTTACTGAATTGTAAAGTGGACATTTAGAATTGCACCATCAGTTAGTCGGACCGGGCCATTTATCTTCGCGGGACATGTTTGAACTTTGAGAGCGCTTTTCAGTATGTAGTTCAATTGGTTTTCATATACATATTGATGCGATATTTATTCATTTTATGTAAGTTTCCCAGATCAACAGATCGATGTCAAACTTACATAATCCGTCGAATGATATCAATTTAATCTCTTGAAAGAAGCAAAAAGTAACTTCGTTTTAGTTAAGAAAGATTCAATTATGATATTATAAACAAAGGTATTACATCATTTTATGATCCTCAATTTTATTTGCACTCCAATAAATATTTATCGGATCCCGATCATGGCCATATCAAAGTTGACTCGAACTGCCTTTAATGAGATCTGCGCTATATATGGCATTCGTTTGTTACGGAGCAATCGTCTCGCGATTCCTGTATCTGATCTCTTTGTTGCATTACTGCATTGATTTGCAATCATTGGGAGATCTTAAAACACTAAATTGTCGATGCTGCTCCTTATTTCAATAGACAAAATCCGATTAGATTAAAACTCCTTAAATAGTAGTCTGATTTATTGGAACCCGACATTAGTTGTTCGTTAGCTTGTCAGACTGTCTCCGAACTGATTTCGATGCTAAATCTGTGAGTTTAATAAATGTTCATTAACTTGCTTTGAGTTTAAGACCAAGATAATAAACTTGTAAACGAAAAAGCTTGTTCTGTCTCCCTCAACATCGCTGATCATAAAGTCTAATCTTCCTTACACAACGCAGTTACATCTTATCTCCGAAAAACATGACTCAATATACCCAAGTTCCAGGTACAGTTAAAACTTGACCGTGAACCGAGCGCCATTACTTTTGTGTTTACACGGGTCACGTTATCATAATCCAAATCTTGATGACAATGTGAGCAATAAACTAAAACCGACACGACCGCAGGTGCCACCTGAAATCCGACCTTATTACCGATGGTATAGAGTCCTGAAGAAATGTCGATTATGTTGCTTTTCATGTGTGAACACCTGAGACTATCTCGATGCCGTGAAGCACGTCTGCTCCTCGACCGTCATACTTTATCTGTAATAGCTAGCTTTTAATGGTCTGTGCTATTCTTTGGTCCACATATTGCAATCACTGAGAATTATTGCTCGATTCTCATTGTGATACAGCGAACCCTTTGTGAGGCTGTTCAATATGAAATGAGAAAGAGATAAATCGAAACTCAAATATTGTTCAATAAATACATCAAATAAGGTTCTACGAGACCCAATAAAAGATCATTACTGGTTGTAAATTAGCTTCGTTTCCAGTACTCCAATTGACAATCATTATTCAAATGATAGAAAGCATGTTTATGAATCGGAGTCTCATTACGGAATGATAAATCGGGTACATTTGTATTATCCATTGAGAATATTCTAAATCATAACAACGCCGTGTCAGCCACCCACAAGAAGGCAGAATTTAACACGTAACATGAGCTATCAATCTAAAGTTACAACACAAAATGTTGACTATCAATTATTCGTCTAATGAAATAATGGCGGAGTAACCTCACGATCGAGGGCTCCTATATGAGTTCTCTTGTTAATGTTGTAGGTACGTTATCCATCTTACAGCTATTGTTTGTGGTCTTGATCACTTTTGACTCGTCATTTTAATTTATAGCGGAGTCACTTATATTCAAGAATTAAAGGCGAACATTGATACAGTTAAATACCACATTAGCTCATTATCATCCTGCATACTAAAAACGAAATTAGAATTGTTTCCAACGTCACCGTCTATCGTTTATCATCCATAGAACTAAAACGTTCAAAAACTGTCTGACACTAGAAAAAGCGTCAAGTCCATCACTGAAATGAATATTCATAACTGTCATCACAATCTGCTTCGTTTCCGAACGTGTCCATTCTCTTGCGGTTTCAACACGTTCATTGTTGAAGAGTAATTACATTGACGTTACTTCAATCAAGCAGTCATTAATTAAAACAAAAAGTGATGTACCAACAACACTTGGAGTATTGTTCGATGTAATGGTGCCTTCGCACTTTCTATGAAACATGTATTACGTATATTTTGTACTTATGAAGTAAGAAGAATGGATAAAGACAAGTAAAGATGGGTCTACAAGTTCCGGATAACTCCTGGCAATCAATGTGTAAATTAAAGTGCTTTGGTATTCTTCTGATTTATTCAGACAGGCTCTTGTAAAACTTTTCTTGCTATGTTCATCATCCTAGCGCATATTTCAATGTTAATACGAAGCTCAGGCAATGTGCTTTCCTTGCGCCGTTTCTTTGATTTACCGTTATTGTTTGAAATCAATGGAAATCGGGAACAATTGAATTTTCTTCAACATAATAGAGACAAAAACTAACAATAAAGAAAATAACCTATCCTTCTTGTGAAGTCCGGTTCACGTTGATTTTGTTCAAGTATATTTAGACTCGGATCAACTATAAAAAAATAGTTTTTAATACGAAACATTGCTCCTAATCTAACGTTCAAATATTAAAAGACATTGGATTTACAAAAAGCGAACCCGTGACCGATCCGAGCCTCGGTGACGGCCCGTGACAAAAAACAAACTTATTTAAAATTTGGATTAACGCTTCGAGCGGAACGAAACCCATACTGTTTGATCAAGTAAAGTTCTTTATTTACGCACGATCGCTGGAATTCTTGGATAAAGGGATACAGAGCAGGATTTGAAGAGGAATAAATAAGTATTATAGCATGAACATTGTTGCTGACGCAGAAGATTTGGGTTGGAGTGTGGTACCTTATAGTTGTACCTACAATATTTTGATTTAAAGCCAATATAAAAGATGATCAGTTTAAAATTATTGTTTTACGCCTTTAGGACTCTAAGATGAAGAAGATAAAACTTAATGATAATTGCAAGACTTCGCAAACTTTAATAGTTTCTACTAATCTATGTAAAAAGCAATCATCATAAACTATAAAAGACGATAAAATTTAGAAGTGAAGCAATAAACAAGAGCACTATGAATTTTATATTACAACAACTACAATCATTACGCTATTATAGGAATATTCAATTTAAGACATTAGAGAGCTGAATTATATCTGTTGAAATATTCGCCTATCAAATGTGATTTAACGAAAGCATCGTTTAAAATAATTTACAATGGCGAACGCAATAACTTTCAATTAACAGAGCCAAGGCTGAACATCAATGGACAATACGGAATGGGAGCAGAGGCTTCATGCGTTTTGTATTTGAGTACCATTTATGCGATATTTTGCTTTGATTGAGATCAGAGTTTTATTATTTGAAACTTTATCTCCTTGTCCTAATTAGATAGATGCAGAGGTAACAAGATGTAGAAAAATATTAAAGTATATGAACCTTTAAGAATAAGATGTTTTAACGATCTCTTTGATTACTTGTTGAACACGTCATAACTAACTTTAAAGAACTCTTAATGAAAACTTTAAATTGCCTCCAAATTGTGTACCCAGACGGCATCCGAATGTATGCCTAATGCTTAAATAGACGACCCATTCACATCAGTTTCTCCTATTTCAACAACTTGAGTAACAGTTCCAGTTTGTTAATTAACAACGCGGTGAAAAATAAAAACAATTAACGCTCTTCATGAATAAAGAGCTCTGTCAAGTGAAATAGGACGGGGAAGGGTCTAACGAATATATGGCGTGACATTTAGTGGTACTTAACGGCCAAGTTAAATAGATGTATCAGAATGCGGCGCGGTCTAATGTTCCCAATTAGAATGTTCTAGTACAAATCGTACTGTCATGAATCATATGCATGTTAAACAATACAAAAGGAAAGTTACAGCTCGAAATTCTTAATCATACAACTACAGCGCAACACATTGTAGCATCTCTCGAGATGTGATTAGTAATAATGGTTCTGGTCTTCAATGGATCCAACAATGTATTCTCGCACTCGAACGCCAAAGCTTTCAAGTGCCGACATTTACATATTAAATAAGGAATTTAATGGGCGTCCCAAGAATATCCATCGAAAGATAAAGGATGCATATCTGACACTTCCCGTGCATTTTTCTCGCCAGATCAGTTACGATTTTGAGAGTAATTCAGTTCACAGTTGACACCATGAAACGGATGCTCGTGATTATATCTTTGTTGAATAAAAATAAATCGAATATCCGCTTCAATAAGGTTCAGTTTTCCACGTGACGGTTTTATTTGACTCGCTGCAATCAGAGTTGGTTGATAAACAGTTAAACATTAAGTGCAATTTCATTTGGAGGAGCCCCATTCAAAATCGATTTATTCAAAGCAAACTGTTACTAAGTAAACACTGAGAGATGATGTCTTAGAATCGATGACGATAAATGTTTGTTTAAAAGAAACTTCATGCTTTTTTTGGCCAAGTTCATCTAAGTCCATTGATCTGTTCGTCTCGACGCCTCTCTGACATTGAGTGTTGTGTCAAGAATTAAAAGAGATATGATTTTATAGTTCAATATTATTATTTGTTCTACAAACACTCTTGAAGTCATGTTAATTGCAATTAGCACACGTATCAGTGGTTTTCTGATCAATGCCGTATTTTTTGCTAATGTAATCGATGTAAGGACTCTCATGGTCTCTTTAAATAATACGTTTGGCATTGTTATGTAGGTATAACTTCTTCTTATGGTGTTCATTGACCTAAGCAGTCGAATGTAGATCGTTTTACATTTTACGATTTGTTTATCGGTGTATCAGTTTTGATCAAATAATCTCGGATATAAAATAAGTATATATCGATAATTTTAAATAATATATTATAATGAGTTTACTGTCTCTTAATAATCTTTCGATAAATAATTACTTATCACAGAAATTTAATACACAACGAAATGTCCGATATAAAACACAGACACCTTAAAAAAATGCATAAATCTATACATTGTTGAATAACAAGTTTTAAAATAGATATCATAGTATTGGAAATCTTGGAGCAGGTGCGAAATACCGTTAATAATCAAGGCAACTTGTTTGTCAACACAGACGATGTTTATCTCACACGAGGTGCTGATGCAAGCATAAATTGTAAAGTGAATTTTATATGAGATTATAAAACCACTTAATGCGCTGTAAAAATAATAACATCATGGGAATATAAATTTATATGATAGCTTTGAGAACGTTGCTTGGAATATAATCGATAATAAATTGGCTAATGTAGTAAGTGATGTATAAAGAGTGACGGATATTGATTTTATAAAAATAGAGTATCTAGATGATGGTCAGGTTGACATGATACGTGTTAGAAAGTGGTCGGTGTAACTGTGATGGAAACATTAAAATAAAACCGAGCATTCCCACGCGTCAAGTTTAACAGGTTTGCAGTAACAAACAGACGTATTAGGTTTTTGCTATTCATTATCAAGAACTAGAAACTTCTCATGCTTTGAATTTAACGTATGCTGTTTAATAATGATGACGACTTGATTGGACTAGTAGGTTTTGCCGCTCTATTCGAAGATTATCAACACGATAATTACTGTTTGCGAATAAACTTCATAGGTATATTCAAGTATCTATAGAGTTTGTTTGTTTGTTTGAACGCGCTAATCTCGGGAACTACTAGTCCGATTGAAAAAATACTTTCGGTGTTAGATTGCTCATTTATCGGGGAAGGCTGTAGGATATATATCATCATGCTACGACCAACAGGAGTGGAGCCACAGCTAGTTTCATTCTAAAATTTCAATTTTTAATGTTCAAGATAAAATCAAATTAATATTGAAATGATCTTCCACGTGACGGTATTTCATGAGATAAAATCCATTATTCATCCATCAGAAACAAAACACGGCTGAAATGAAGCTCAAATATCATCTTAATTTCTCGAACGCAATATAGACGCTGCTATTGTTAAGATATGAAATACCGCAGCTGGTCATAAAGCGATTTGAATATGTCTGGAGCTTTTTGTTCAGCGCTTTTATTAATGTCGATCCATTAACGGATTTTATTGCTTAAAAAACTTGTTTTGCTGCACAAATTGGTCGCCGTTCGGATAAACGAAGTGATGTGTTTTATTGGTGTGCCTCAAGGTACCACTTTATGGCCGCATCATTTCATAACTTTTGATTACCGTCTAGTATTAGCTTAATTAACGTTATAATTTTGTTTGGATCTTTAATCAATCGGAGTCAATGGTTGCTATCGTAAATAAAGGTGTCAATAATGCGTGCAATATTAATTAAATATAGGTACATGTAATGCCAATTAATTCTTAATTAATGTTGAAATAGAAAATATCCTATTATTATAAAAAAATTTATGTGTTGTATATTTAGACATTTTGTTGTTTGAGCTTAGAAAGTTTAATATATCTCGTCTTTCATATACCTACCTATACACATTACACATTTCTTAAGAAAATTAAATGTTGTGCTTTACTCCCAGCAAATAAATTAAAGTTCATTTAAATTAGCTCTTTAACGACCATCACGGGCTAAAATGAAGATCGGTAGCAGATGAAAGACGCATCGCCATTGACCTTATCTCGCTGAGAGCACGTTACAAATCGATTCCGGCGCACCAATGGGCTGGCGAAGCGCGCAAACATGGCGGTCGACGAACCTGCGCCCGCGCACAATTTGCATACCTAGTCGTTACATCACGAGTGACCATAACTAGTTTGACGATATGATTTGTTCGTGTGTCCGTGGACCTTGTTAGTACATGATACTCTGAGAATTGTGCTCAATTGGACGATGTCGTCTTATTTAACCAGCTAACGTATCGCTGATTCACATTGCTATTCACTTCGTATTCTGTTTAAATGTTCTCTTGAAAAACACAGGTTGTTACACTTTCTCTATTAGCTTATTGACTGCGACTGGTTTTTTTGACAGATTATCTGGTTTCCGATCTCTAATACTTCGGTGCACATTCGTGTTGATTAGTGTTTGAGTGTTATTATTTTAACCAATGATTTTATCAGTGTACTAGCGGTCCGCCCCGGCTTCGCCCGTGGTACATATTTACGTTTTCTCTACGTAAAAACCATCCTCGTACTTCAAGGAATATAATAAAAAAAGAATTATCGAAATCGGTTCAGCCGTTCTCGAGTTATGCGCTTACCAACACATTTTGCGATTCATTTTTATATATAAAGATTAAATATTAATCTCTTCTTTAGTATCATCATTAAAAGTTTTCTAATTTTGATCATTGCCACACATTCTATCAAATGTAAATATGAAGAGATAAATTTTATAGCATTCTGTGGAATATTTTCCTCATCAGAATCATTAAATATTTGAAAAATATTAACGTTTGCTATATCTTAATAATCCATCTAATCAGAACATAAATCGGGATCGATAAGTGGGTTTTGATCTGTGATCCCAGGTCACATAATGTTATCTATGATTGTATGATACGTGCGTACAGATCGTCTACGCGCACGCGCTGCTGGCCGTCACGTTTGACAGCTAAAATATCTATCGTGATTTGCCGTAAATTGAGTTACTGACCTCAATGTTCAATCGCTGTTTTGATACTGTTCAAAATGGTAAACTATTGATTTCATTATAAAATTAACTTTAAACAGTATGATATAGGTACCTACTTAAAACTTTGGTGTGTCCTGGTTTGTCATTTTTTTTATTCTAAAGTGTGTGGTCACGCATGACTATTCTATAATTTTGGTCGGTTATTCTGTTATTTAGACAATGGTTCTATCACACACAACGCTAATGTATGAAGTTATGTCTATGGGTTTTACTGTCAATAAAAAATCTGATTCGCTCGGTATGCATACAAATATGTGTTTTATTATCTAGTACAGTTTCTATTGCTATTTAAATAGCTTGTGGAATATAAAATGAATTTATTGTAATGTTACACTGTAACCGTGAGAATTGAATCAAAGTATCAATTATGTACCATTTTGCATGTAATAAATGGTACTTTTAATTGACATATATGCAGGAATATTAATATTGACGTTATCAGAAATAACAAGAATAATAACAACTTAATGTTGGAAAACGAACGCCTTATTATTTCCAATTAAATTAACGATCGTATAAATAATGCCGTATTGTTAATGCAAAAACCTATCATTGATATGAATTGCGCAATTTAGACATAATTTTCTTTTGTTCAGGTCCCTCGCTTGTCTATGCCCCTCGTTTATTGAAAAGAAAACGTAGGAAATTGTTATGGTATGAGAAATTTACTTGAACTCGACCTAAGTAATTTCATACATGCGAAAACATTTGAACTTGTTAAACATAGAAAGGGCATCAACCGTTGCAAGTTGCCAACCATAACGAAATAAATAATTTTACCACCTATTTACCGAATTACGGACATACACGTTCATTTCTTAAAAAGGTTACACTTTGAATCACAGAGAAAAACAATTTAATCATGTCAAAATTAGCAAATAACTCTGATTAGGCGGTAGCTGGTAATAAGCCATCATTTCCTTGCATTTTACGGCAGGTGCCTTGCAACGCATGACTCACGCAAATATTTAAATCGGGTTTGTTGAACCAAATTCATTTCGAGTTAGATACAGAACCGCTGTTTATTCCGAACAGCCCGGGGCAGTCGGGACCAATTGCGAACAAAATGGCCGACGGGCTTATGAATCTTTCCCACAAACAATTCTATCTTACAAACGTTAACCTCAAATGTTCAGGGAGTGGCGAAATCACAGAAATTAGAATTAGGTATAGCTGCTTCATTTACATTGTTTAGGTCTCTTGAAATTCCATGAAAATTGAAGGCATGCTTTCAAAATTACAAGCCGAAATAAATGTAGTATAGAAATAGATTCAATTCTTTTCACATTTTGGTAAAAATGTGTCAATAGTAGGAAAAACAGAGTAACTTCCTTATTCGCAACAATAATTTATGTTTCATCCGTTAAAAGTTCATAAAAATCATCGCCATTATTGCGTCTTTATCAAATATATCAAAATGCCATATTAATACAAAGCCATAAATAACATTATTATATTCTGTATGCATAAAAGAACAATAGCTGTTGAATTTCATAACCCGTACGACGACGTTTTATAAGCTCAACAAGACGACTCTTAAATCATAATTTATTCGCTAGTTAAATTTTACTCTTGGTACAAGTGAGCGGCGTATCGCTTGAAATCATTGAAAGCTTTGATACCATTACCCTTTGTCTCCCTCATAACCGTATAGTGAATTTATAGTTCACTTTGTTCCTTGTATGGTATTTGATCTGTTGCTTCTTCTCTATGGAAAGTTTCAATCGCTTCCTCTTTTGACTCAAATTCCGTTTTATTAGCATATAATGCATGAGCAGTGTGACCACGACCTAAGATCTGGAGCAGCGATGAACGTCGTGTGACTGGTTCTTGCATTAACACTATGTTTCAATTCTGACTGTATTTATTACCATTGTTTTAGAATTTCAAAATACTTCTCGTAAATCTTCATTCGTCATTCGATATTTCAATTCGTGAATGTTCGCTTGTTTTGTGACTATTGATTATTGAAGCTTTGTGCTCTGTTAAAATACGTGACAAGGCAGTTTTTGTGAAGAAAATTTTGCAAAAATTAATATACCTTAAAAGAACTAAAAGTCATCTTGCACTGAAAGTTGGTATTCAACTACATCCGGTACCAACATTCCCCACCGCAAAATCATCCAGCCCGTAGCATTTTAAATTGAAGCGATCACATACAATTTTGAAAACAATTAACCACTTCATGAGTCATAAGACAATTGACAACGTGAAGTCATTCCGTCCGGCGTGGACTGGTTATGAGGTAGCGTTGCGCTTAGCGTTCTGACCCGACCTCGCTCATTGATCCCGTGTGAGATTAACGCTGTCTGCTGAACGTTTCCATTTCAAGCCTCCCGGATGTCAAGATTGTCAGAATTCGTCTTGTGAATGTAGGAGAAATTGTTCGCGATTTGATTTGTTTAGATTGATATCTTTAATCGGATGTAGCTTTCTTATCTTACAGATGGGCATCTTTATTGACTTGACTTTGTTTAATCATTAACAAATACTCACACTTATCGTTTATGAAAGATCGATCAGCTTTTATTTATTTTAGTTGATAAAGGTAGGTAGATTTTTGTTTTTGAAACTGAAAGAAGTTCCGACATTGTTAGATTCAATTTATATTTTATACAAATAAAACCCCCGGGATACGTGGACAGTAGCCAGTTTTAACATTTCTGAAACAAACACTAAGTAGCAAAGTAAAAAAGTGAATCCCACATGCAGCGGTACTCGTTGAACAAGACCGCATTGTAAGTATCCATTGAAAAACCATGCATTCACGCTAAGTGAACTGTTTAACATAAACGAAGCAACGAGTGAGATTAATAAGACCACTTAGTGCCCTGCGAGAATCGCGTCGAAGCTTGAAATGAGCTGGTGAATCCGATTTAGATAACGCAATTGCAAAAAATCACTCCCAACGTTTATACGATTCACTAACTTTAATGAACTACACGTGCTTTTGACTGTGAACAAGTATCGGCTTGTAACTCCGTATCACCATCGCAGATCAATGTAACATCCTCTTATCTGGTATCTTCTGTTTTAATAGCTTCTTCAATTTTCAAATAAATCACGTATTTAAAACGTGTTTTATTTAAAGTTAAGTGCAAATTAGCTGTCGCGAATTCTTCCTTAACAGATTTAATCATGTTTGGGAAACTGAACGGGTTGGGATGTTATCGATCATATCCATCGCCATTAATATAAAGATGGCGGAACCGTGTTGAGATCGGGCGATGAATACGTAACAATTGTTTAATTATTTCGGCGGCTTTGTGCCATATAGGGGAGAGAGCAGATGCAATTACCGCATGCGAGTGTTCGATTCGTGATAGTGTTGTGACAAACTCGGGCGATGTCGATGCTTGAAAGTCGAGACTATAAATCTAAAGGCAGGCCGAGACGACGTGCGCAGCCCTTTATTATAGCGAGACATGATTGCCCGCAGGCGCTTACCGAACAAAACGAGCGGCTTTGAAACTTGATTTTTTTTCCACAGCATTCTTTACTCAGCCTCTCTTTAATTTTCGACTCTTAAAATATTTGTAATGACATTTACAGCGCTTTGTTCAGATTTAAAATATGTCGCATCTGTTAATTTTTTGGTTGCGTTGCTGCGTTTTGTTACACACATTTTCGATGACGTTGATTTAACACTGCTTGTTAAACAACATTCCCGTTAATTAAATATCTTTAAGTTATTTTAATCTTAAAAATATATCTC
This sequence comes from Colias philodice, assembly GCF_061535455.1. Classification (NCBI taxonomy): domain Eukaryota; kingdom Metazoa; phylum Arthropoda; class Insecta; order Lepidoptera; family Pieridae; genus Colias; species Colias philodice. The sequence goes on along the minus strand of NC_143088.1, from coordinate 1,950,232 downwards.
AGTTTTACAAGATTATTATCGTCTATTAGAATTGATTCTTTAGTTTTGATGTCTATAACAAGTTATCCATGATTCGTGTCACCAAATTGTAAACGAGGAGCGCTTGTCTCTGATCGGAATACAGATTGGGCGGGAAACACGCGGTTCGCTGTTCTGCTATTTGTCACGCTTTTTATCTTTGCTTTTGGAAATACCGATAACCTTTTAAATGAGACAATTTTTAGATAATGACATAATTATATAGTCTGGAAATATACGCTATTATGCGCTTCATCTTTTATAAATTACTAAAGAATTCGGTTCTTTTGCCACAATACTTCTTTGCCAGAATAATTAAGCTCAAGCCACACCCAGTATTAGTCTCCATATTCCATACCACGAATTAAAGCGTTCCAAGTAATAATAGCCATGTAAACATGTCAGCTGTAGGATGGGTATGCACGTGCATGTAACTCGATCCCTCTAATTTCATATTGTATCCCCTCAAGCGGTCAAGAGGACCTCCATTAAAATACTCTTTACTCTGTGCAAATTGAATCTGTATTAAAATGGCGTGTGTTATTTATGTTGGCGTTTATTGAATTTGTAGCGTGTATGTGACTTTAGTAAATGTAATTGTAGTTCAGAAAAGCATCTAAAGATTAAATATTACAATTGGAAATCTATTCGTTTGAATTGGTATACCTACTAAACGCACTTTCTATCTATACTATTTGAAAGTTGATATTTCTTTCGTCTGTAAAGTTTTAAACTGGTTAGATATTTTTGTTTATCTTGAAATTGGAGCTAGAGCAAGTCCTTAGTTGTTTTCTGTTTACACAAAACTGAAGTTGTTCTCTACTAGTTCGTTCTTACTAGTAAATCTTTCAAAACTTCGAACACAGCTTCACAACTCGTATGTCAACACGACTCAAATTACACGGCATCTGATATTGCATTTCCCCAAAACAAAAACTTACCCAGAATTAAGATGTAATCGAGCACAATAACATAATATAAAAACAGTTCCCGTTAAAACTTGATGTAAAATGTGATCCCACGAGACGAACAGAACAATGAACCTTCTATATGTTAAGTTCATGCGTAGAAATGTCTTGTTGTTATATTTGAAACCATAAAGTTATATTCACACATTAAATTTTAGACATGAACATTAATTGGTGTAAGAATACGTGCAAAATATTGTCTTAATTTTAATATCTCAACGAAAGAGTACCTATAAGGGAATAACAATAGATTTTTTCCGTATGTAAGCAATAAATGTTATGGTAATTACGTCTTCTTCGGTAATTTAAAGGTAGATATAATATTTTACGGAGTTCTAGAGATATAATTTATACTCGTTCTTTTTACTGCGAATAAAAATTTACTATAATATATAGATAAATAATATTAATATACTTGACCATATCGAGTCAATTGTTTTTTATAAATTACGATAAACACAATTATGCCTTTCTAAGATATCCCTTCTTCCACGCAACGGTAATCTCAGGGGAGTTTTTGCTAAAAACTTCTACTTTAAATACAGTTTCTGTGGGATAATTTTATAGCGTAGTCATAACGAGCTTTATTTCTCGGTAATGCATACATAAAATAAAAATACTTCCGTCAATAGGTTGCTATTAGAAACCATAACTTTCTGTAATTACCTATTACGACAAACTATATAAATCTGTAATTGTACTACAAACAAATTATTTTTAAACAGTGCAAAAAGTACCTAACTTTTGATTGTGCTTCTAAAATATGCAAATTTAATTTCGAAATTCATTTGTTATTGTATTAACACGACTGTCCATTGTCTATCATACAATCGATGTATGACATAAAGCCCAATGTCATAGCCTTGAAAAGCAGACTCTGAATGACATGCGACTTTCAAATACGGATGTTGATGCTGTATAATTTAGTGTTAAGGTGATTGCAACGATCTGTTCCCAGCCAATATCCCGCTAGATGGCGCTGAATTCTACATTTCTAGTTTATTTGAGTTTTTGCGTAATTGGAATAGTCATCAAACCTAGGAATAGTCATGGCGGTTACTGAATATTATATTTTATTGAAATATGTTATATCATTGCCTTAAAATCCACCCAATTCGGTAAAATTATGCGTTTTAACATCTGTCATTGCATACAGGGTCGTTTACACACACAGACGTATACAAAAATGATAAAGATTTAACTCTAGATGGCGTGAATGTAAAGCGCGTCACACACGGTGAAGATACTACCTATAATATTTTATCTAATCTAGTAATATTTTATATTACAGTATCTTAAGGTATCCGGTATCAGCGTTCTGACCATCATTTTTCTTTTTTCGCTGTAGAACCGCCATCCTGTTACAAATGACCCACAAATGAGAATGACCACGGGTGGTATCGGTAAAATTTTAGTTGTGCCACGTATTCGTTATATTGTTAATTCCTATTTGTATTTATAATGATCATATGTATCAATATTAAGTCTTAATTAAACCGGATAAATTGAAATAATAGTAAAAGTAAAAGTTTTTCTTTTGAAACATGTATGACTACGTATGGAATCGGTAAAATACTAGTTGTGTCACGTGTTCGTGATATTGTTAATTCCTATTTGTATTTATAATGATCATATTTATCACTATTAAGTTGTAATTATACCGAATAAATAGAAATAAAAGTAAAAGTTTTGTTTTGACACATACCTATATCTATCTCTCTTGCAAACGTCATATGTCATAGTTTCTATTTGAAATGTCAAATGAATGTGTTCGACGCATTGTTCGATGTTATTTTGAAATAATGTTTAAATTACGATTTACTTTTCACATTTGTCTTGTAAATTAAAATATTACCTATGTAATAAATGTAAAACTTAACGTTCATCGTTAGTTTAAACTCGATTAAGTAGTTTTTTGAAGTGTTGAATAAAACTATTGTTTTATTTTTATTGTCGCGAACTGCGGCTTATTTACATAAAAACTTTAATCATATCTAAAAGTACTAACATCAAGCTTTAAATTGAGCTATATTTCATCTTGACACAATAAGTTTGATTGCGATACCAAGTGCCATAGTCACTTGGGCAATCTCCTGTGGTTTTCATTTTTCTGTATGGGTAGACAAAACTTCAAAACGCCACCTGCTACGGTTTATATTATTATGAACGATTAGCTTTCCGCCCGCATTTTCAAAAAAAAACCCGTATAGTTCCCGTTCCCATGGGGTTTCCGGGATAAAACCTATTCAATGTGTCCAAGTTACGTTCTATATGTGTGCTAAATTTCATTGTAATCGGTTCAGTAGTATTTGCGTGAAACACACACATACACATCCTCACAAACTTTCGCATTAGTAGGAAGGATTGTTATAAAAATAAAAGTTATATTTGTTGGCGTAAACTATTTTATTGTAATTTTGGGAAATAAATAATGTCAAAATTGATTACCTACAATAAAACGCAGTTTTATTTTATTACCTACATTACACTATTGTTTTTTTTTTATCAAAACATGTATTTGAAGTAGCAAATATGATATTATGCTGATCCAAGCATTTTCACTCAAAACTAATATCACTAATGATTTGTAAAAGTAAATTATTTCAATATACATTTCATAACCAACAAGTAAGAATAATTATTCATACAACAACAAATCAAAAACACTATTTACTATGGAAAAAAAACCAGGAAGGTGAAAAACATATTTACGATTTCGATGCACTCGACTTTTAGTAAAATAATAGGTAAAAATATTATTATGGTTTTGATCACAGACATATCTGTGGTTTTGATTTTAGCTACTAGTATCAGAAAGCTGCGTGTTCAATGCACGTCGGGGTCCCACAACTGTGGAGGAAGGAAGGTAGAATACCTCCATCGAATAAGTGAAGTTTTTCGACATACTCGATTTGCCGGCCGGCCTCAATGAAGATTGTCCGAAAGTTGTATATGTGCTCTGTAACGAAAAAATTTCGCTAGCGCGATTCAGAGTGAGGTGTCGTACAATATACCTAATGAAGTTTTTCATCTTTTTATTTTACTGCAAATACAAAATAAAAATTAAACAATGGTAATGTAAATTCTAAACAAACTACTACCAAAATACAATTAGAACAAAAATCATTTGACTGGTTGATTTCACCCAGAGGCCAGAGGCGGCTCGTGACAAAATTGTATGGGTGTTCACTTGAAATAAAACAACGAAAATACAATAGCGTAGCAGGATAATTTATTACAAAAAAAAATGAGCACCACATTTTATAAATGTCTATAACACTAAAAATTACAAAGTACAGGCTATTTCAAAACGAATTCAATGACTAGGTATCAATAATTAGTAAATCACCGAATTTGCATTCGCGAGCGTAGGTATCCATAGTGTTTGTCACTGACGGTCACTGACCTCTATAACTTATAGTTATAGAGGTCAGTGGTGTTTGTTGTGTAAACATGTATGTATTTGAGTAGTTAGTAGCATATTATATTCTGAATTTCTGATCCATGCCTATTCACTCAAAACTAATAACACTAATGATTTGTAACAGTAAATTATTTCAATAGGTAGGTATTTGAACATTTCCCAACAAGACGTAAGAATAATTATTCGTAGGTATACAAGATACAATAACAAATCTAATACACTATTTATTATTTTATTATTTACTAGCGGTCCGCCCCGGCTTCGCCCGTGGTACATGTTTACGTTTTCTCTCCATAAGAAGTAATAGCTAGAGAGCTAGCGCAAAGCTACCTGTATGTATTTGACCAGACCTGGATTTTTGTGTGTTGATTCCCCTATACCTACTATACATGAGATGAGGAGTCACTAAGCCCAGAGTGGTGGACGGGGCGCGCGCTTAGGTAAGACAGGTGGAAATTTTTGGCGAACTTTGAAACCATTTGACCACGTCTGCCATTTTGATATTTGAAAATAGATTATTATTACTATCGGAAAATAACAATGGCAGACCATTATCACGCGGATAACATTCTGGCAGACACTTATGAAAGTGCTGAAAAAAATACAATTTTGAAAGTATTTGACCAGATCTGCCATTCATATATTTTATTTATTAGGGTCTTAAAAACTTATTTTCGAAACGGCAGACATTTTCATTGCGTACAGACTTCAGCAGACAACAAAACTTTACAGACTTCAGCAGTCAACAAGACTTAGCTTCTACATGGTCAGATGTATATATTATGTATTACGTTCCCTGACCTTACATCAATGATTTACTTTATTAATGTTTTTATGGTCATTTACATTTAATTTTGAAAACTATGGAATAAAATTTATAAATTTGATGATACAAAACTAAATATACATTTGTAAAGAATCTCAAATATAAAGTTGTGTTGCAAATAACAAATCATCATTTAAATATTTAGTTTATTTCTTTATTTAAGAAACAATTAACAATTACAAAACAACATAAAAAAACACGCATGCATTTATTGAAATGTTCATTCATCATCACTATCGTATGGCGTTGTGTGACTCGTCTTCATAATCCATTGAATCGGATTCTGTAAAAGTAAAACGTAAATTATATAATAAAAGAAATGAGTCATTATAAACTTACCTAGTAAGGCAATGCCTTTGATGTCGCACGATGCCGCCGCGCCGCCAGTGTAGGTACTTCTGCTGCTACATGAAAATATGCTAGGGTTGCAACAAATGGGAAATAAAACAATTGTGATTATAACTATTATGATGTAATCATTTATTCATATTATGTACATTCAAAACAATTGCTATTATTAAATCTGATGTAATTATTTTTTCATAAATATATAATTATTATTAATTACATAATATATTGCACTGTGAAATATTTACGTATCACTTTATTTTTGATGTTCTTAATTGTCTTTTATAAAATTTAAGTGACGCATTCGCATTGGGATCAACAATCCGATAAGAAAAGAATGGAGACAACATATACATAGCTTTGATTTCAATTCTACAGATACAAAATATACAATCTATCTAAAATGATACAACGGATGTTTCCTGCGTTTTCTCGTCAAAATACCGAAACAACGTAATTATTGTATAGTAGTTGGGCGTGAAAGTAAAAAAACAAATGAAAAGTGTTTTCCATATGATTATTTATTAAATTTACGCGATTAAGAATAATTTCAACGATACAATTTAGTAACCGAGAATTCAGAGGATTAAAGAAAATACCTGCCTGATCATTTTATCAAACTCTAAAAGAATTATGGTTATTTCGCATCACTCGGTTTATTAGTTTGGTAATAATTATTAAAGGTAGTTACAACCCTAGCCATTGAGTCGAACGGTAGGCAACACAATATCGACTTTGTGCGGGTACATATGGTACATTTCTTCTTGCTGTGAAGCGTAATTATTATTATTAAGATTTTTTAGGCTATTTTGAATCAGCTGTTCTAATTTAATTCTAGAAATTTATTAAAACGTGATTTTTTTAAAAGTATATTATGAGTTTATAAATACCTCAACCAATAGTTATTGTGTCCTATCCTCATTTCTTTATATCTTGGTAGTTAACTAAAGTGTTAAATTTACATAACCTCAACAACAACATTTACACTGCCACTGCACTAAAACTAAACTAACTAGCTCTCTAGCTATAAGAACCATCCTCGTACTTCAAGGGATATAATAAAAAAAGAATTATCGAAATCGGTTCAGCCGTTCTCGAGTTATGCGCTTACCAACACATTTTGCGATTCATTTATATATATATATACTAGCGGTCCGCCCCGGCTTCGCCCGTGGTACATAATATTTACGTTTTCTCTACATAAAAACCATCCTCGTACTTCAAGGAATATAATAAAAAAAGAATGATCGAAATCGGTTCAGCCGTTCTCGAGTTATGCGCTTACCAACACATTTTGCGATTCATTTTTATATATAAGATAAGATTATGTGAAAATAACCAGGAAGGTGAAAAACATATTTACGAAAACATAGTAACATAATACCTATGGCTGTCGCTACAATAATTATATTTCAATTTTATCTTTTTATACCTAGTAGAACTGGCCGACGAATAAAAAAAATCGTATTAGAATAAATACAATAAATTACGGAACAAAAAAAGGATTGTAACTGAATTAGGTATGTTTGTTTCTGGGCGCACCGTTTTCGACGACGCGACGCGCGACGTAAGCGTATAGGTATAGGTACCTACTTTGCTAAAACAAACTAATAAAATTGTGTGTCTGTCTGAAAATTCGGAAAAGCATATTTTGCAAGTTTGTAATTACTTTGATAGTTTACCGATTTATAATAATTGTAATTGTATAATATATAATTTGCAATGTGGTGAAATTTCATAAAAATCACGGGCCAATTTTTTGTTTTGAATCCCACCGAAAATATAATTGCGTTATTAGAATAATTAATTACTATACCTACCCACGATCAATTATTACAATATAGTCTCAAATGCATACTAGAGAAATATTGCAATTTGATTCAATTAAAATGCATAGCATACAAAAATAAATTCACAACACAAGAAATTCCGCGCGCAAATCATAGCGCGTGTCAATGAAATCAAGAATGTTTTATATCAAGCCGACGCGGACGACGACGCGACGCCGAACAAAAGTACCTACGACGGACGACCACGCTTCGAGTTGCCAAACAACATGAGTAATAAATTGTTTACAAAAAAAACAAGTTTTCCATTTTTCTGTATGAGTACTTGAGTAGACAGAACTTCAAAACGCCACCTGCTACGGTTTATATTATGAACGATTGTTATAAAAATAAAAGTTATATTTGTTGGTGTAAACTATTTTATTGATCAATAATTGTGGAATTTAAAATTGTCAACATTGATTACAATAAAACGCAGTTTTATTTTATTACACTATTGTTTTTTTTATCAAAACATGTATTTGAAGTACCATATAATATTATGCTGATCCAAGCATTTTCACTCAAAACTAATATCATAATAAAAGTAAATTATTTCAATATACATTTCATAACCAACATGTAAGAATAATTATTATTATTCCTACCTACAACAACAAACCTAAAACACTATTTACTATGGGAAAATAACCAGGAAGGTGAAAAACATATTATTATTTACGATTTCGACGCACTCGACTTTTAGTAAAATATAGTAGGTAAACATAATATTATGGTTTTGATTTTTGCTACTAGTATAAGAAAACTGCGTGTTCAAACTACTTGTTTGTCTGTCTGAAAATTCGGAAGTACTTTGGTAGTTTACCGATTTATAATAATATTGTATATATCGTTGTTTAAAAAATATTCAAACACAATAAAATATGATATACTGATTTATCACTGGTTTCAGTGATGAACTGATGAGTCAATAATTATAGCCACTATACTTTCGTCATACGTGTGTATGATTGATGTGATTTGCAACGTGGTGATATTTCAGAAAAATCACGGGTCAAATTGTCCCACCGAAAATATAACTGCGTTATAAGAATAACTATACCTACGATAAATTATACATAATACAATATAGTCTCAAATGCATACTAGTGAAATATTTTATTTGAATCAATAAAATAAAAAAAAAATAAAAAATAATAATAATACAAAAATAAATTCACAACACAAGAAAATCCGCGCGCAAATCATAGCGCGTGACAATGAAATCAAGAACTTTCGAGCCGACGCGGACGACGAAGGAGCCTAACAAAAGTACCTACAATCATAGGCGGCTCGTGACAAAATTGTATGGCCGTGTTCACTTGAAATAAAACAACGAAAATAGGTACCTACAATAGCGTTAGCAGTACAAAAAAAATGAGCACCACATTATAAATGTCTATTTATACACTAAAAATTATAGAGTATTTCAAAACGAATTCAATTATTATTTAGCAATAATTAGAAAATCCCCGAATTTGCATTCGTGATCGTATTCATAGTGTTTGTCTACACTAATATTATAAAGAGGAAAACTTTGTTTGTTTGTTTGATTGTAATGAATAGGCTCATAAACTACTGGACATTTTACCAATGTTTGCAAGTTTGTGATTACTTTGATAGTTTACCGATTTATAATAATTGTATACTTATATCATTGTTTAAAAATATTCAAACACAATATGATATAGGTACTGATTTATCACTGGTTTCAGTGATGAACTGATGAGTCAATGTTAGCCACAATACTAATCACTTTCGTCATACATGTGTACGAACTATGATTGATGTGATTTGCAATGTGGTGAAATTTCATAAAAATCACGGGCCAATTTTTTGTTTTGAATCCCACCGAAAATACATATATTACTAATTGCGTTATTAGAATAATTAATTACTATACCCACGATCAATTATTACAATTTACAATATAGTCTCAAATGCATACTAGAGAAACATTGCAATTTGAATCAATTAAAATGCATAGCATACAAAAATAAATTCACAACACAAGAAATTCCGCGCGCAAATCATAGCGCGTGTCAATGAAATCAAGAATGTAATTTTATATCAAGCCGACGAGCGACGACGCCGAACTAAAGTACCTACAGTACCATTTACCTTCAGTGTACAATACAGTTTACAGACCTACGACGGACGAACAATAATGAGTAATAAATAAAAAAAAACATAGTTTCTAAGGTCATTAGTTTTATTTTATTTTATTGTTATTTTCTTTGAACGATTGGAAATGAAATTACTCAATTTTTACACAGAACTTTGATTTATTAGAATTATGCTCATTATGCATAAGATAACGAACGCGAATGCACGACATCTAGCGCGTCAATGTCTAAACATCGCCTTTCGTTTAGACATTGACGCGCTAGATCTGTAATAAGTATATAGTCTATGCGCTAGATGTCGTGCTTTATGTCGTGTTTTGCTTGGCAAAAGTCACGCACACTACTGTAGAAGTGTCAAATTTTTCCGGTATTTTACTGTTGTTTTTCTAAGTAAATATTGTAAATTATTGATTAAAAAGGTCGAACGCGCACACATTTCATTATAGAGAAGTGATAAAATGATTAGTTTTAAAGAAATAGTGTCTGTGTTAAGTGTTTAGAGGTAATCAAAAATGTATGGAGGGACGGTCGGAACATCAACCTTAAATCATATGCTTGTGAAAAGAATTTGAACTAATTCTATAAAAAACATCAAATTGACTGCATATGGTCAAGGATTGGACGTATTGAAATGGGGCCAAAAGGAAGGCACTAACGTAACGTTAAAGTTCTAAGGTAACAAATCCATATAAATACATTGAGAACATCCTCCTTTCTTTGAAATTAGTTGAAAATAATTTTGAAAATGTAAACAAAAGTGCACAAAGTCCAATGTTAGAAGAAACCAAGGAAAAACAGACTGATCCAGAAGTAATAATTTCAAATCAAACTAGACATATGACGATTTGCCGCATATTTGCTTAGCTCAAAATGTTGGAGCAAAAAGAGAAATACCTCGCCGTCCGGCACACGGACGCACACACGCGCGGCGCGTGGCTGTGTGCGTGCGTGGGAACGCGTGCGCCGATATCCACGCGTTTGCATTATTTAAACTGGTAAAACGTTTTAGGTGTTTCTATGGTTTTAAATATTTATCCTAATGTATGGAAATTAGAGTTATTATTTTTAATTCGATTAGATTAGGAAATAAATCCTTTAAATGTAAAAATATACTAGTTTTAGCTTTAGATTCGTACAAATTAATTCAGTTTATAGAAAATTATATTGCCATAAAAATAAATTCTATATCCAGTTTTGTACCATAGTCTTGTTACAGAAAAAAAAGTCAACACCTTTCTCTAATTAAAAGGACCCTTCATAAAGGTATATGAAAGGTTATTCAATCACCAAAAACGGTCGTGTGAACAGCTGTTCACATCCCAGCTTGTCCCTTTCTCCTAAACGATAGAGCCCGCACGATTAAACCTTGATCATTGCACCGCTTATCTCAAACATTAATATATTACCCGAGTTTACCTTTGAGAGTAATCTTGCTCAATTTTAATCTTTAATTTGTGTCGAAAGATCTATTGTTTTATATTTCGTTTACTTTTTTTTTAACTTTATCTGTGTCTAAATTATCGTTTAGGAAGAATTAGTCACTCATTTGAACGTTTATTTTTACAAACATAATTTCGTTTTCTTCATTTTCATTTAAAGTAACTGCTCCAAGTTTTTCTGCATCTGTTTTTGCCTGTGCGAATAAAACCTTAAGTTTTTGGTAATACATTCAGCTTTTTATTACCAGCCAATTACGTGAACATCTTGGCATCAATCACTGTCTATTTTCTTAATATGTCCACGTTTTTTCTAATATTTACCGTCTTAGCTTACGTCCTAAGCCCTTATAGGAGAATCAGGTCTATAAACATCGCATAAAAACATAATTTACGATCTCATTTCCCATATTTAAATTCATAAGTTGATTTTATCTCCTACTTGCATCGATTTGAAATTATTTCGCTGTAAGGTTATAGTTTTGAATAAATTGAGTTAATATATTCTTTATTTATAGCTCTTTATATAAGTATTTTTATAGCAGATAATGTTACTTATATCTAGATTTAGATCTGACGTATTGCATAATTTCAATAGTTTTTTTTAGTATCTGTGAATTGAAAAAAAAAACAAAAGACAATGTTTTATAAATACGTAATTGGTTCAAAAATAGTTTGTTTAATTTCAAGTTCTTTTATTTAAAAATATTTAATTTCTCGTTTCATGCTTAGAAACGCGTAAACATATTTTAATTATTTAATATTTATCAATTGATTTATATTTGGAATTACAACTGGTAGTGCATTGTTTTTAACTACAATCTTATCATCTATTTACTATTTATTAAATAATTAGTGGTCACAAATGAACAATACTTTTGTTCCGAGCTATTGTCCTCGGGCGTTGTACGTTTTATCGTGACTTGTTTTGTTTTCTATGTCTGTGTTAAAATTATTAAACAGTTGTGAGTTGTGACTATTTCATTAATTGCTTTAAAAAAGCAATTATCCATCCAATATATAAGGCGGGAGATAGAGGTTCTATGAATAATTATCGCCCTATATCGATACTCCCATGCCTCTCAAAGATATTTGAAAAAATAATGAATACACGTTTGGTCACTTACTTTGAGAAGCACTGTATTTTATCACCCAATCAATTTGGCTTTCGCAGATCGAGATCAACGACGGACGCACTACACAATCTTATCGATCATGTTGTGGCTAATCTTGATATAAATAGAAGATGTGTTGCCGTCTTCCTCGATCTCGCGAAAGCTTTTGATACGGTATCGATGCCCCTGCTATTAAACAAACTAAATTATGTCGGTATAAGAGGTAAACCATTTGAATTGTTCAAAAGTTACTTAACCGATAGAACACAAATTGTTAAACTAAACGGCTTAATTAGTACCGAACAAACGCTTTCTTTTGGTATTCCGCAGGGAAGTATTTTAGGTCCAACGCTTTTCTTACTGTACATGAATGACTTGACAAATCTATCTCTTGAAAACGGAAAAATAATAGCTTATGCAGACGACACGGTTTTAATATTTGATGGTCGAACGTGGGAGGAAGCTTTTTCACTTTCACAGTCTGGTTTAAATATCGTAAGTAATTGGCTGCTATCTAATTCGTTGACTCTTAATTCTGATAAAACCAAATACTTAACTTTTGGCATAAACAAAAATTCTATAAGACATTCAAGTAACTTAACACTTAAAGCTCATTTCTGCCCTGATAAACTATCTTGTACATGTATAACTCTTCAAAATGTTGATTCCATTAAGTATCTAGGTGTTATTGTTGATTGCTATCTAAATTTTAATAAACATGCAACACTTCTGGCTGCCCGCATTCGTAAATTGATAATTATTTTTAAAAATCTCCGTCACATCATGAACTTCAACCTCATTAAACGGATATACTTTACATTATGCCAGTCCTTAATAAATTATGGAATATCTGCTTGGGGTGGCATGGCTAAGAGTAACATGCTTACCATTGAGAGAGCACAAAGATCAGTTTTAAAAGTCATGACCTTTCGGCCAATTGATTATCCGACCAAAGATTTATATAAAAAATGCCAAGTCCTAACAGTGCGACAATTGTTTTTGCTGCAACTTATTTTAAGAAAACACCAGGAACTTGAATTTGACTTAAACAGCACTGATAAACGTAGATCCTACATGGTATGTGAGGTTAAACGTTCTCAACACTATTTTCCTATGAAGTTTTATGCTATATTAGGAGATTATATTTACAATAAAGCAAATAAAATCTTAAACATATATTCTATGAATAACTATAAATTTAAAAAAACAGTCACAGAATGGTTACAGGAGTTGTCTTATGAATCCACCGAAAACTTACTAAAGAAAAAACTATAAAACTATAAATCTTGTTTCACATATAAATATTATAAAATATATATAATTTGTTTAGTATTTAATCAATTACATACTAAATTTATTAAAATTATAAATCAATATTTGTTTATTTTACCTATTTTTTGTATTTTTATTTATTCTCTTATTTATTTATAATTTACTTGATATATTTAGTTTATTTTGACACACATATACACGCCAACACACACACACACACACACACACACACACATTACTCATAAATTTAAAATTTTATATTTATTTAGTAATCATATTTGTATAATATGCTTGCACATACCATTTATATAACTAGCTCACTTTTCAAGTTTTTTTTGTTTTATTTAAGTTCAAATGACTCAGGGAGAAGCTGGTGCCTGTATATACAGGCTAGTTCTTCGAACTAAGCCTAAAACGGGTGCCACTTATACTTTTTACTTGTGAACAAAACTATATTGAATATGTCCATGTTTATGTCTATGAAAAGAATAAGAAATAAACGATAAACGATTAATACATATTTCATTTATTAATGTTTTTATTTTTATATTTAGGATTTAAGATGAACATTAAGATATTATTTTTTAGGAAAAGATTTGTGATAAAAATATTTATTATTATTTATTTGCATTAATGGAATATTTTTTATTAATTTTTTATTCCATGAATAATCAAACTTTGACCTTTATTTTATAATACAGCATATCATATTACCCGATTATATTTTATATTTATTTTGTTTTCGCACGTTTTAATTAAGACACGGGGATATAATTTGTCAGATATTATGCAGATAAAAAACAACTTCTATAAGACTATTATCAAAATTATAACATTGCATCTACATAAAATGTTGTAGGTATACCAATAACTTTATTATCTGTGACCATAGATTGTTCCATGATAATTCCCTTCAAATTTAAATCTGACAGATCTCTTCCCGCCATTTGTAAACCGTAATAAGCATTGCAACATTCAAAGAACACAAACACCTACACTTACAAATTACGACTGAAATACTAATGTATCCATGGCCATGAAATTTAAAAAAAGAACACCTACATAATCTGTGACCATAAAAAATTCCAAATTCAAATCTGACAGATCTCTTCCCGCCATTTGCAAACCGCAATAATTAGGCATTGCGACACTAAGGACACAGATAACCTGAGGTCAGCCCCTACCGCCACGCCCAGCCCGTCGACCAATCGCGACACACCTAAACTATCTAGTCTAGATTGCAATTCCTATGTCATACCGATTCGAATGTACGCGAACTTTGACATTATGTGGTGTACACTGGTTAATGCATTTGTTTTATTATGTACTCGTCAAAGATTGTCTTTATGCTGAAATCTTATAAGGTCTTATCTGCTCTAGTAAGCTTTCTTTTTGTAAAAGTCCTGTCGCAATTTAAGTCCATATTTATAACTCTAGTTATCTAAAACGACCGGATTTTTATAACATTTGTGATGTTCGATTTGCTTTCGCCCGAAGTAGCGACTAATACAGCAAAGTAACGTTTAACTAAAGCGAAACAAAACTATGGAATTACATCTAGCTATTAATAAAATAGCAATATCAAAACTGTTTCAACCATCTATATCAACAAACAAAAACCGTGATTTATCCCACAAGTAACTCCAGTCACCTCATAATGTTTACTATTTATCCAGCTCAATAAATATGATACAAGCCATCATGTTTATTATAATGGCCCCGAGCGTTGTAGGATCAATACAGCTTATCGTGTTTAGCATCGCCAAGCCCTATCGCATAGGCTACATCTAGTTCTAGAAAGTTCTAAGAATTGTTTATGAAAAATGATAACGCCTGATGCTCCATGCGAATGTCACAATATCTGTCTTAATATTCACATGAAATAAGTTGGAACCTGGTATTTTTGGAGTCTTTTTACGTAACGTATTATGCTGAACTGTTGTTACTAAACATGTTTTCTGCTTAACTTGTCTTTTGTCATTTATATATAAAATATTTTGAAATAAATTACATATAAATACGTTATTTACGATTCATTCATATCCAAAATAAACTACAAAAGAACGCCCACTATAAAATTTACATGCAACGCTTATAGAATCATTATTTGTATACCTATATCCATTGTAGCACGACTCAATATGAAATAAGTACTTAGTACATGTTTGCAAAACAAATTCACCGACTTCTGTTTACATTGCTGCCGGTTCCGCTTAATTGGACATATTTAATGCTTACAAAGGAGCAATGTACGTCAATGCGCTCGTAAAATCCGGCTACCGCGCGGTTTATAGGCCCATAAGTTTCAACGCTTATCCTTTAGACCTTTACATTTAGCCTTACAAATTCCAGGGTCAGGATTGTTGTAAAGTGGCGGTAAAGTATATGGAATGGTTTATTTTTCTCGGCACGTTTAAGCACCCTATGGAGTCCCATATTATGTAAGGCAAAGTTTTGAAAATGCGCTGTTATTTATTGTAGATTTATGTTAGTAAATAAACGTACTTAAAATCTACTAGTTCTAACAACTGTCCAAACATGTTATGACCATCAAGCCGAAGTATTTATCAACCAATTCCACCGTCAATCTTCCTTTATCAAGCACTAGGTTTCCGCCCGCGGCTTCGCCCGCGCAGTCAAAGAAAAACCCGCATAGTTCTCGTTCCCGTGGGATTTCCGGGGTTGCGTCCTTTTCCCGGGATAAAAAGTAGCCTATGTCCTTTCTCGGGTATCAAAATATCTCTATACCAAATTTCATGAAAATTGGTTCAGTAGTTTAGGCGTGATTGAGTAACAGACAGACAGACAGAGTTACTTTCGCATTTATAATATTAGTATGGATTTTATGCACCATCCCACAGTCTATTTTACATAAAAATAACGGCTCATAAGTATCGACAGTTCATATTACCATATACAGGCTACCGCTAAGTTCCATTCAAGGTACTTAGGATTTAAATGGCGATAGAATCTAGAACGAATCGCATTTGGCTCAGCAGGAACTGCCTTTAATATCTTAGCGTTTATGACCACGGGTACTGGTATCCAAGTTTTACGAGATATATTTCCAGTTATTACGTAAATTGGTGCGACTCTATTTAATAGAACTTCTGTGTAACATAAAACCTTATTGTAAAATTGGTTATTCTTTTGTTAAAAATATTAAAATATGTCCGTTTAATTGGAAGAATAAGATTGTTTTTACTTACTAAGCATGCTATTTGTTACTACTAAAATTTTTGATAAATTCTTAATGAAAAAATGGTTGCAAATATCTGAATACTTATACCCATCGCAACGGGAAAGATGAAGCCTTCTAACATCCAACTGCGCAAGCGCAATTAGGTATGGTCTTGTCCTTATAGTACTTTTTCTACTAACTAACTGTAAGGCCATATGCGCCTAATGACCACAGGAACTGGACTGGTCGAGCCATCTGATGAGAAAAAGATGGAATCACATTTTTATGCAGCTTCCGTAACGGTTTCATAGCAATATCTTTGGATAAGAAGCACAATTTGGTTAATATCGGAAATGACATGCAAAAAATTGAGTTTAGATGTCCATTTTTGATACATATTCAGTGCTATAAAATAAACAAAACGTGTGTGCTGAGCACACGTGACAGAAGTGAAACTTCTTTGGCAAGATTCAAAGATAGAAAATCGTCGCGATACTCCATGACGTGACGGTATTGCCATGACGCAACCTTAAAATTTTACTCTCAACGCGCCTAAAGAAGTTTCACTTCAAAAATCGTATAATAATAAAAATAAGGTATATCTGTATATATCACATACTTTCAAGTTTGTCCATGTGATCAAACAAATATTCGAAAATACAACAGAAGTCACCTACAAAACAGATTTATAACCTCACCACGATCATGCATTAACCCTAATTAGGCTACATCTTAATTATACACCAATAAATGATCGCGATAGCGCGCATGCGTAGTAATGCATGCGCATCAAATTGCTCGAAACATGCGCGCTTCCAGGAACGAGCCACGTGATGTCCAGCCTTATGTCCAGTCATTTTCATATTCCGTTGCAGGATTTGAGGCTTCTATTGTTGGAATTTTTCCTTATCCTTTTTTGGTTGGTTAAGGCATTGTTCTGTAAGGGCGGATTTTTCAATGCTTGGATAAAACTTATCCGTCCAATAAAGTATAACACGATAATATTAAAATGTCACGTAAATTGTCAAATACGGGCCAATAGAACATCTTTTTAAAATGGTAGTTTTATACATTATTCGACGAATAAGTTTTAACCAAGGATTGAAAAATCAGCCCTAAGTGGCATTACCCGTTATTCTTGGTATTTCATGAACAATACGCATGCAATGTGAGCAATGTATCGCCGGGATACTCATCTGCTGCATCTTTTGTACTGTGTTCTGTTTAGCCCTAAGACTCCTTCTTACTTAAAAGATAACTTCGATTATTTAAGCTCTAGTCATTCCCTCTCTCTTCGCTCTTCCAACTTGTTATTGCTCAGCACCCCTTTCCATCATTCTAAATTTTTTAATAATTCTTTCACTGTCCGGGCTATTCAACTATGGAATGCATTACCAGAAAATATTAGACGTGCTCAAACGCTCTGCTCTTTTAAATTGTTGCTTAAAGATCACTTCTTTTCCTTGCTATAGATTTGCTTTGCTTGCTGACGTCACCAACTATTGTTTATATATATATATCTTTTTTTTGCGTTTGTACTATAGTATGTGTATGTATATGTATTCTATTTATATAATAATATGTATGTATATGTTTATTACAAAGCATATGTATGTATTTATATGTATTTTATTTATTTGTATAATTATGTAGTAGTATGTATTTATGTAGTAGGTATCTTTGATACTTACATAATTTTATTTATTTATTATTATTGTTTTTTTTTCTTCTTTTTGCACTATCCCATTAACTTCATACATTTCCTTTCCATCAGGTTGCCTGGTAGAGATTGCTGCTTAGCAATAAGGCCGCCTCTTGTACAAACTATGTCTTTCTTATGTATTAATGGTATTTTTGTCATATTTTAGTTTGTGCAATAAAGAGTTATAAATAAATAAAATAAATAAAAATGTAGGTCAATAATATGCAGAAGATGTCTGATCCAAATATGAGTATGTTAGAAATACTCTGCTAACCAAAATAAAGCTACATTCTGAGTATAACAGAAACTCAATAATATCCGAAAATTCATATACGCATCGCTCTAAAAGAGAGTTTAGAAACCACTTTTTCATAGTCATCATTGGTCATCCAGAGAATGCCAAATTCGAAAACATTGAGTCACTAAACCATTTACTGGATGAGGCATTGGACAAAGGTTAGAACCTATGTTAGCCTAGAAGTTCATCGTGGCCATATCGAATAACCCAACAGTTACACGCAGTATATATTTATTACTTCGTTCACCACGACATGGGATCCCCTGTCGGACAACATAAATTATTGCTCTGGAACGGAACTAAAGGTGGGGCTAGATTGTACAATGTTCGTTTAATTGATGATAAACAGTGTTAATATTAAGTTACTGCGTACAATGTATTCCGGGTTCTGGATGCATGAGTGGAAGTCGTGTTATTTTGGCTTTTGATTTGTAGACGGTGTAATGTGTATTCTCGGGTACACGTAGGTATATAAATTACTAGATTTGTTCATAACATTTACCAGATATAAATGCTTGTGTAAAGTTCCAAATCATTGTAAAAACAGGGAAAGATGAGTATACACTTCTTATGCATTCCCATTGCAATATTCCCTGTACCGCAAAACATTAATTGTAATTTCGCGAATAATTTTGCTATCTATAATAGCAAAGTGATTAAAAAGCTCAAAATCGAAGCGTCCAATGTCAGAAATATCTACCAAGATTTCGTTCAACCATCACTTATAACAATTACTCGGAATAAATGACGTCATCACTGGGACAAAATACAAAATGATAATTGGCACTATTACAGCAATCATATCGCATAAACGGGCATTTAATTCTAGCCACAAAGCGTCTGCGCAAAAAGATGACACCGGCTACCTGAAGACGATTATCTTTAATAATGAACCTTTTGTCCTGGGATAACGATGGACTAAATCTTCATTATAGTGCACCCTATAAATCCATAGCTATCAACGATCGCTTGAATTGCAGGTTTTTAGATAAGCTCATACTATTTTTAAAGATTATTTATAAGTTGCATTCTTGGAAAAGCTATAAAGGTATACCTACGGATGATTTTAGCGCAGCAATTACATTAATGCTCCTGTAATACACGCATTTTAACTACATGGTAAATGAAAGAGAATATCAAGAGTAATGAAATATCCAATTAAATCTTATATATAAAATTCTCGTGTCACAATGTTAGTCTGCATACTCCTCCGAAACGGGTGGACCGATTCTCATGAAATTTTCTGTGCATATCGGGTAAGTCTGAGAATCGGCCAACATCTATTTTTCATATGTAGGTACCACGGGCGAAGCCGGGGCGGACCGCTAGTCTTATATATAAAATTCTCGTGTCACAATGTTAGTCTGCATACTCCTCCGAAACGGGTGGACCGATTCTCATGAAATTTTCTGTGCATATCGGGTAAGTCTGAGAATCGGCCAACATCTATTTTTCATATGTATCACGGGCGAAGCCGGGGCGGACCGCTAGTTATCTATAAATTCTTCAGTTCATCGAGATAAACAGACAGACGATATAGCAATATTGAGACATCCTGCAAATTATATGCTATCTATCATAGGGGTATATAAACGCATCATATCGTTCAGGACAAATACCCTCTCGCGGAGGTCAGAGTGTGGGTGTGAGACATCGTGAGCCGCCCACGCCTCAAAATACTGGTTCTAAACTGAATCTTGGAAAGGTTTTGTCTGCATTTCTAAGAACTTGAACACCATTGAATTTTGCGGTGTTTTGATGCTTCTTGGCTACAAAAAAAGAGAATTTTAGATGTTGAAAATCAGTATTTGTCCTGACACTTTTTCTAGTGCCTATTTCGTAATCTAAATACATTCTCAATACTAAATATTTATGATATTAAAATTATATCTAAACTAAACCTTTTACTAATCCAGTATGAATCATGATAGTCCAATGAACTGTAAAACGAAGGGAAACTAGATTACGATCAGTTACAAAATATGGTGTAGGACGTTATTTTGATAGCGGCGCGTAAAGTGCAGTATCAGATTTTATAATTACACATTTACAAGGTAATTAACACTAGACTTGTTAATGTCTAATGGTCTAGTAATTTGATACTTCTGGGGTATTTATGCATATATGTAATATTAATTTTTTGAAGGTTGTTGATATAATCATAACTCCTATTAATTATGCAAATAACGCGTTCAGAATTTATTTTATAGGCAGTTCATTCATATTAGATATTGGAGATAAAATGTGTATAACTAGCTTTCGCCCGCGGCTTTGCCCGCGTTTTCAAAGAAAAACCCGCATAGTTCCCGTTCCCGTGAGATTTCCGGGATAAAACCTATGTGTTAATCCAAGTTATCCTCTATATGTGTGCTAAATTTCGTTGTAATCGGTTCAGTAGTATTTGCGTGAAAGAGTAACATACACATACACATCCATCCTCACAAACTTTCGCATTTATTATATTTTATATTAGTATGATTAGTAGGATATATAACAAAATTATGTTCCGAACAAACTCCGTAATGTATTCCATACCTTTTCAAACATCGAGCATGTATTGAAATTTCACCTGGTAACAGACAATATAGAACAAAATTTTAACATGCATGTTCGTTCAACGTCTTCTGTCGCATACATCGGAGTGATGTCAAAAAGAGATGGATATATGCATATCTTGACTGACGTATGAATCAGTGATATATTAAGGATACATTTCATAGTATGAAGGTTTTGACGTCCTTATTCTTAAGTATTGTTGGGTTCATGATACCCAAGAGAACTATTGCATATTAATAGCAATGAAAATTCATGTGCTATTTAGGTAGAAATACTGATAATATATTTTAAATAATTTGGAAAATCCAAAAGTGCACGCCTCATAATCTTTTTTTAATAAATATTTATTAATTATTATTTTTGTTTATTTAATAACAATTAAACCACATCGAATCAGACCCTGAAAAATGAAAGGGTTCTATTCCTGAGCATACTCAAGCGTAAGAGAAAAAAAAAAGACTCGATTAGTAAAGTATTTCGGTCGCTATCGTGTTAACAAGAAAAAGGATCCGCACATACAGACACACGGACGTCCAAGACAGAACTTTTTTAAACTGTTTTTTAACTAGTTTAAATAACAAAAATGACATCAAAAATATCATGAACGTTAAAAATAGTGTTTTTTCTTAATATGTGTGTGTATGTATTATCTTACAAGTGCAATGTATGATACATAAAGACATTTTAAGTTTGAAAAATCAGATGTTTTGCGCGAAGTGACAGTAGTACCCACCTCAACGCTTCGCTTATGAGGCGTGCAATACACATCTAATAAAAATGGCTCTTATTGTCGGAGGCCAAGACTCACTTTGGGTCCCTGCGCCACTCCAGTAGCAGTAGTAGTAGTTTCTATTAAAAATATAGGATAGCAATTGGGACACAGAACACAGTGTACTTTTTATTTTTCACTTAAATAGTCATAAATTATTAGATCTTCTCTTAAATATAAGTTTTCTTACAAACTATACCCATTATCATACTTTATTATTCTGTATTTGAATATAATACGAGCAATGTTTTCCATAACAAATATTTTCAGTTGTAATATCCATGTTTCTAACTTCTATTACAAACACAATTTAAACCTCACATAGACCATTCCATACCGCAAACAAAATTTAATTATCCAGCCGGCTGGCCGCAAAAATCCCCGCAACACAAAGGTGCGCGGGCGCATGTCACACAGTCGTGTACCACGTATCTGCTTTATTTATTGGCGACGTCCGGCGATAGGGCCAGCGTGTATTGTGTGGTAGCTGGAGTTTAATAGGGGCTTAGATTAAATTGCTCGTACGGTATACTAGGTAGGTTGGGTTAGTACTGTTCTGCTGTGTTTTAAACCGCTGTATAAGGCATAGGTTTTATACTGTTCTTAATGGTTACTAGCTTACCGCCCGCGGCTTCGCCCGCTTTGTCTAAAACCTATTAAATTATACCTATACTTAAAGCTTTCTCTTGAATCACTCTATCTATTAAAAAAAACCGCATAAAAATCCGTTGCGTAGTTTTAAAGATTTAAGCATACAAAGGGACATAGGGACAGCGAAAGCGACTTTGTTTTATACTGTGTAGTGAATAGTGATATTGGCAATCGATTGTTTTTTTTATCTATTTAAAATTGTGTGCCTTCGAACCTTTGATTTGCTACGAGTTCAGAAGAAACAGAAATAACTCATCTTTTATGTTGTTGTTGAGATCAACGCTTTGAACATAATAATTTTCTTATCATACCGTATCGTATCCGAAAAACAAACCAATAAATATTTACTATCAATTACAGTCATTCCTATCTTCTGATCCAAGTATAACTCCAACTAAACCTACCTTTTTATCCCTGTATCTTTCACCTAACTAATCTGTCAATTTGTTACAGCTGCACATCACGATACGCCGGCGAATTCTGCCAGCATCTCAACCCATGCCACAGCGAATCAAGCCCGCGCTGCCAGAACGGCGGCTCGTGCAGAGTGCGCCCAGGAGTCAGCGGAGGGCCTCCCTCCTTCGCGTGTGACTGTCCTCTCGGCTTCAGCGCGTCACTGTGCGAGATCAGAGTGCCAGCGGCTTGTGATTCTGCGCCTTGCTTGAATGGTGCGACGTGCAGGTTGACGTCGTTGCATAGTTATGAGTGTGACTGTCCACCGGGGTATACTGGTATGTACTTCTTCAGTATTTAGGTGTAAGTAGATAATTTAAGTATTGCGAATGACTTATCCTATCTCATGTCCAATCTATCCTAGATTTTAAGAGTTTGTGATCTCGATTTCAGCGAATTGATTGGTTTAACTTTGTGATTTGCTTTTAAAAATGGTATAAATTGGTCACTTACACGAAATTCGAATAGATATATTATGCAAGCATACAATACAGGAGATGTACTATTGAGAATAATACCATTTATATAACAAAAATCTAGTTTAAATATTAAAAAGTTATATTAAACCAAGGTACATAATCATTGTTCTCAATTCTCACTCATGCAACTATAATTTACCGCAATACAATACATAACATTATACTAGTGTTATAACATGTCTATAATATTTACAAATAAACATGTCAATACGATAAAGGCGTACAACTGGATATGATTCATTCATATATTTCCTGATTCATATATCGTCGTCATTGTTTCATTCAAGACCTTTATGAATGTATATTAATTTATTGTTACACTTGTTGATGTAATTCTACGATACATTGCTATTTAAGAGGCAATAATGAGCAACGAGATATACAATAACTGACAATTATACAGCTGTAAGTTTAAATATCTGCAGATCTTATGATAAAGAGGCCTTACATTTTTTAATTATTCGAGTTTTGTTTTTATAAAATACTAGCGACCCGCCCCGGCTTCGCACGGGTGCAATGCTGATACTAAATAGACAACAGAAAAACTGTGAACGTTGTATATAAAAACATAGCGGCCCGCTCCGCCTTCGCACGGGTATAAAATATATAGCCGAGCGGCCGGCCGGCACCGCCGCAAACGCTACCACCTCCCGCAATTTTTAAATCTGTAATATCTTCGAAAATATTCACTTAAATCATACGGTGTAAGGGGCCATATAGGTCTATATTAAATGAACAATGTATTCAAGGTATTTAATTGGTTAAGGATTAATGCTGTATTGGTTAAAATCCATAAGAGATAGACATATACCATCGCGGACTTTTCTGTAGACCTTTTCAATGTGTATAATACTTAGTACATTATTTTGATAAATCTCGTAGGGTTCAGCCTGCGTTTGCAATGTAAGCGGAAAAAATGTAATTTTTTACGACATCACATTAGAAACCTCAAAAATAACAGTACTTCTCCACTATTTAATGGATGTTATTATACATATAAACCTTCCTCTTGAATCACTCTATCTATTAAAAAAAACCGCATCAAAATCCGTTGCGTAGTTTCAAATATTTAAGCGTACAAAGGGATATAGGGACATAGGGACAGAGAAAGCGACTTTGTTTTATACTATGTAGTGATCAAAAGTTCGAATCAGGATACAGGTACAGTAAGAAATATAATTGTTAATTAATCTAATGTTTTAAATAGATAGCTTTCTGCCTTTTTTTTATAGTGGGGAAATCTTCCAAAGATACCCACAAGATAGCTTTCTGCCTGCGTTGTCGCCCGCCTATTGAAAAGAAAATTTGCATAGTTCCCGTTCCCGCGAGTCTTTCGGGATAAGTACTATTGTATGTCCCGTCTTAGGTCTCAAACTATACTTTTACCAAATTTCATTCAAATCAGTTCCACGGTTTGGGCGTGAAGACAAGACGGTCAGACAGAATAACTTTCGCATTTATAACTTCACTCATCATTCCTTTCTCTTTGTCTCAAGCAATTAGCCATTAGCTCCAACGTCAGTATTATCACATCATTTAGCATTAATTTCGTGTGTCCAATTACTTAATACGATGCTATCATTCATGCACTTTGCCCTTCGATGCATTCGCTACCTCCGCTCAATTAATCTTTGTAAGTGACAGCATAATAGTAATCTCGTTTGAAATATGATTGTATCATATTCCACTAGCTTAGGCTTTGATTACACTAGAACTGAAGTTCTTATTACTACTAGAAAATATATAACACTAGTGGTCCGCCCCGGCTTCGCCCGTGGTACCTACATGTTTAAACTATCCTATCTCTCAAGTTGGATCGAACTGCAAATGGTGTACGAATTTTATTATAATCGGTTAAGTGGTTTAGGAGTCCATTGAGGACAAACATTGTGACACGAGATCACTACATAGTATAAAACAAAGTTGCTTTCCCTGTCCCTATGTCCCTGTGTACGCTTAAATCTTTGAAACTACGCAACGGATTTTGATCCGGTTTTTTTTAATAGATAGAGTGATTCAAGAGGAAGGTTTATATGTATAATAACATCCATTAAATAGTGGAGAAGTACTGTTATTTTTGAGGTTTCTAATGTGATGTCGTAAAAAATTACATTTTTTCCGCTTACATTGCAAACGCAGGCTGAACCCTACGAGTTTTATCAAAATAATGTACTAAGTATTATACACATTGAAAAGGTCTACAGAAAAGTCCGCGATGGTATATGTCTATCTCTTATGGATAACCCACAATAACTTTTTTTTGTCATTTACTTTTTACGACAAATAATGGCTAATTTTCGATGCGATTTTAACCAATACAGCATCCTTAACCAATTAAATACCTTGAATACATATTTCATTTAATATAGATCTATATGGCCCTTTACACGAGTAAGATTTAAGTGAATATTTTCGAAGATATTACAGATTTAAAAATTGCGGGACGTAGCGTTTGCGGTGGTACCGGCCGGCCGCCCGGCTATATATTTTATACCCGTGCGAAGCCGGAGCGGGCCACTATGTTTTTATATACAACGTTCACAGTTTTTCTGTAGTGTATTTAGAATCGGCATTGCACCCGTGCGAAGCCGGGGCGGGTCGCTAGTTTATATATATATTAAGATTTCCTAAGGCACCATATTCACCAAAAACTGTTTAAAGTATGCTTTGTAGAAGTTAAAGTAAGAAAAAAACTCTCGCCTGCCAACTCTCGGTCTGGCAGGACATAGAAGGCTGATCAACTACTTGTAAAAATGTCTCGGTCTCGCAGGACATAGAAGGCTGATCACCTACTTATCCCTACAGAAAATCGATCATTGAAACAGATATATGCATAATGCATCTGCCCCTTACCCCACTTGGGGACCCCAAGTTATGTTGGTCTTAAATAACCTAACTTAAAAATTATTTCCTGGATACCCGGAATTTTTTTGTCCAATTCATTACTATATTGAAGTCTGAAAGTAAGTTCTCCTTTTATAGATAGTTCTGTAATTACTTCATAATGTGAAGCAAAAGCTATAATAGCCGCAGTTTTATAATCCCTTTCCATGAATACTTTACGTTTTATCTCAGTAACAAGTTCAATATAACTCAGCTTTATGAGATAGCTGTTCAATTCTTTATTAGATCCTTATTACGCAGGATTGTGTAAGGTCTAAGGAATTTACGAAGCTCACTGTTTTTCTTCACAAAGAAATAGTTATGCCTTGTTGCTTATATGCCTGCCAAAGAATCAAGGTTTTCCTTAAAATTTAAAAAATAGCTTATGTGAACTAATTAAATAGCTCATTGTTTTGTATTTTAATGCAGGATTTTGAATAAAACCTTAAAAATACTTAGTTAAAATACAAAATTGAGACAATGAATATTCAAGTTTACTTATAAACTAACAAGAATCTGTGCCGAATGTAATTCGGATAAATTTTGTATTAGAACCTATTGCAAAAAAGAGTGTCAACATTTAACTGCTCACCATCCAAATCGATTTCAACATTTATCAAGTCTATAGACTATTTTTGTAAACAACTGTCAAACCAGAGGTGGCAATTACATGTTCTCGGAATTACCCGAGATATAGGTATTGTGTTTTAGACGTTGTTTATCTACTATAAAACTTCCGTGACCATAAGCTCCCTGCGTGTAACCAAATAAAGTAATAAAACATGGTACTCTAAGAGCGTATACGCACTATGCGGGTAGCCGTCCGGCTGACCGCAAGCACAATTATGTACGGAATATTCATTTCTATGCGCACTGTGCGGTCTGCGGTAGCCGCATCGCAGTGCGCATAGAAATGAATATTACGTACATAATTGTGCTTGCGGTCAGCCGGACGGCTACCCGCAATGCGGCTACCCGCATAGTGCGTATACGCTCTAAGATAAATCTAACGAATATGATTTACAGTACTCCAGTGGTATATTCAGTCTTGTGACAACTAGTAAGATTTATCTATACTTAATTTATTTATATTTATAATATTATAAAGCTGAAAAGTTTGTTTGTTTGAACACGTTAATCTCAGGAACTACTGGTCCGATTTGAAAAATTCTTTCGGTGTTAGATAGCCCATTTATCGAGGAAGGTTATAGGCTATATATCACCACGCTAAGACCAACAGGAGCGTAGCGACGCGGGTGAAACCGCGGAGCGCAGCTAATTCGTTTATATTTAGTTTTATGGTTGCGTAGTACCTTAGTTAATCATCTCTGTCCTCAATGTAACAGCAATTATACTATCAAGAGAATTTCTTGTTCGCTTCGTGTAATTAAATAAATGTTTCTTTATATTGATATGAAAGCTTTAATTATTGTTGATTAGTGACGATGTAAACTTGTAATTAAATTATCAAGCTTTTGTGTGCACAATATATAATATGTATGTGTAGGTAAATGAATTGTGTCTCATAGACTTACATTGGGAAATTGATGACATTAATTTAGGACTATGGCCAATACTGGAATATTATAAATAAAAGCACTAGTTTTAAGAAGTTGTAAATGTTTGCCATTGAAATACATATTGCAACATTCGTGAGTTTGTTTCGGTTTTCCGATACTATTATAATAACCTGGATTTCCGCCCGCAGCTTCGCCCGCGTTTTCAAAAGAAAATCCGCATGGTTCCCGTTCCCGTAGGATTTCCAGGATAAAACCTATCCTATGTGTTAATCCAAGTTACCCTCTATTTGTGTGCAAAATTTCATTGTAATCGGTTCAGTAGTATTTGCGTGAAAGAGTAACAAGCACACACATCCTCACAAACTAAGCTCACAAACTTTCGCATTTTAATATTAGTAGGAGTGCTGATTGGTGTCCTTTTCTCTAGAAGTTATCTTTCAACAATAAACCATTAAAATCCGTTCAGCCGATCCACTTTCTTTTATTTGTAAAGATACACGATAAACCAAATATTGATATTCAAAGTACGAGAAATTAAAACGCGCGTGAAACTACATGCATTCCTCACTCAATGTATTTGCTTATCAATTAATTTGATCGGACACTAGCCTGTGCTAGTGCTCTGTAGCAAACAGGCTAATTGAGCGTGTTTGCTTCGTTAGTGACCAGCATACCATTTGATGACGAATTTCATTGGGCAATCGGTGAATCTTCTATATCACTACAAAGTATAAAACAAGTACGCCGTCGCTGTCAAACTCAAACAATTTATTCAATTAGATTTCTTCTAGTAGCACTTTTGAAACGTCATAACATTTTCTATGGAGAAGAATCGGCAACAAACTCCGTAGTCGCTCAAATGTCTATCCCTATTAACCTTTTATTTTTTGTAATATAAGCCTATTAAGCATACAATATGCTTAAATCTTTAAAACTACGCAATAAATAGAGTGAAGATTTTAGTATAGAATTTAATAAGTTTTAGACAAAGCACGCGAAGTAAGGCGGAAAGCTAGTTACGAAAAGTTGGTTTGGTTGAACGCGCTTATCTTAGGAACTAGTGGTCCGATTTGAAAAATTATGTCAGTACTAGATAGCTTATTTATCTAGGAAGGCGAAGGCTATTCGAATGTACGTTGATGATAACGTAGGTTGTTTTGCGATTTTAATTAAATACCAACAAGTTATTATGGATTGCTACTGTTCAAATTGACAAAGTACAAACTAAAATAGAGGATTCCTTCTGAATCCATAAATAATTACCATTTTCCCTAAACATAAATTTAGTCTGCATAATATTGTCGTTCTAATGAGATATTAAAATTTATGGCTATATGAATGCAAATGAAGCATATCAAATTGATGAATGGAAGATGGTTCGAGAAATATCACACGTTGGCCAATCAAGGATTTGAATATAAATTATGTGAACCATACTTTGATATCCTGTTTTATGGTATAGTTTGTGAACACTTTCGGCTTGAGAGTGTTTTGCTTAAGTTAAAAATCATGACAGCTTCTTCATTTTATTTTATTATTATTATATTGCGGCTTGATCAAAAAGAGCTTTAATAAAAAAATAATCTATTAGAAATGGGCGATCAAAACTTTTCGTTTATTTGTGTTAGTTTGCAGAAGAATGGTCTAAAATAATTGACATATTGTTCAACACCATGCTCCTCTTTCTTGTCTAGTCTGGTTAAAACTACAATAGTCCCTCTATTTTTCTTGAATCCTGAATTCAATATTCCCTTGTTACAGGCGAGGAATGCTCCCATGAGGACCACTGCGCCTCTCAACCATGCCGGAACGGGGGACGTTGCGTCGCCGACAATACAACGACCGCTGGCTACTCTTGCGTGTGCCCGCCCGGCTTCACCGGCGCGCGATGTACTGAAGACGTGGTGGAATGTTCGAGTGGTTCTGGCCCTTGTCACCATGGTCGCTGTTTCAACACCCATGGCTCGTATACCTGTGTGTGTGAGCCGGGGTACACCGGGCGGGATTGTGACGCGGAGTACGTGCCGTGTGAACCGTCGCCGTGCTTGCATGGGGGGAGGTGCACGCCACTGGACCAGCTTCGGTATGAATGCGACTGTCCTACTGGTAAGTGCTTTTTTAAAGTGAAACTTTTATTACATCGTCTCAAACTTTTTGGTCTGTGTAGCGCATGTCGCGTGACGGTCGGCTGCCGAGTAGGTATAAAGCAGTGTTCGGAACCGTACGATAAAGTTTCACTTTTACCGTGGTTTCATAAAACCACACAACATTTTTTCCTAGATTTAAGTTGCA
Organism: Colias philodice; assembly: GCF_061535455.1. NCBI lineage: Eukaryota > Metazoa > Arthropoda > Insecta > Lepidoptera > Pieridae > Colias > Colias philodice. The sequence continues at coordinate 1,920,089 of NC_143088.1, read as the reverse complement.
ATTTGCGATGAATATACAGATTTCAATCTACTAATTTCATATATAAACAAGTACGAATTCAATGTGAACTTAAGAGACTGATAATTTCATGATTTTTTCATAAACACAAATTAATTCCGTTTGAGTAATCTACAGTTAAAATCAACATAGTATAAAACAAAGTCGCTTTCTCCGTCCCTATTTCCCTATGTCCCTTTGTATGCTTAAATGTTTAAAACTACGCAACGGATTTTGATGCGGTTTTTTTTAATAGATAGAGTGGATTCAAGGATTCAAGAGGAAGGTTTTAGTATATAATTTATTAGGTTTTAGACAAAGCGGGCGAAGCCGCGGGCGGTAAGCTAGTACAACATATAGTAGACGATACTTAGTTCTCAGTAGGTACTGCAAATGAAATATAAGACATAAACTTAGTGCTTGTAAATTGTAATCCGAACTCTCCCTTCTAATATAGTCTTATCTTAGTTCGATCTAAGGTTTCTCAAATCTGAGCTAAACCCTTAGTCCTATTTTAGATTCATTTATTTGTAAGGTGTGTGATGTTTTAAATAAAACAGCTATTACTAGGCTAAATTATAGTACTATTAAATATTGAATATTATAATCATAACGAATTATTTTATTAATTAATTATACAATCAAACATATTTCGAAAATAATCCATGATATATAGAATTGATGCTACACACTAGGGCCAAAGCTAAAACACATCAAAATTAACACTTATTTGACCATAAACATAAGCTCAAAGAAATCAAAGACAATAAAAAATACTTTTCACAATTAATAATCAACCATAAACACACCTAGTTACTTAAAGTGTAGCCGCGGGCAAGAGCGAGGCAGAGATATCGACCCTCTCACATATTTTAATGCGTCTAAACTATTTTGCAACATGTCCAAAGATTATAGATGTAGTACTTCCCTTTTGTGTTGTAGTGCAAGATTTTTTTGTCAGGAAATACCAGTTTACTCATAATATTATGGAACACAAATGACAAAATATGTAAATTATATTAATATTTTGATGGTGAATAAGCATTATTTCAGAAATAACTTATCTGTGGTATGCTTATTTCGAATTTAGGAATATTTAGTTTGGTTAATTACTAAATTGAATTGTATAAACAATTATATAAAAACGGCTCATTTAAAACCAACGACATCTTTTGTGTAATAAAGTTCAGAGTTGGTTTGTATTGAAACAAACAAAGAAACATTATATAACACAAAACAACTAAGTAAATTCCCATATACAAAATTAGCAATTAATTAAATAAAATAAAAATCTAGGACGACAATTAGTTTTTTGTCCATCCTAGCATTCACACGCTATCCGATACTAAACGTCAAAACGGAATATTGCGTGTCTGTTTTATTATTCTTTGACCCGATGCCCTGGAGCGACCACGACTGAGCTAGATATAGGATATACAGATTGGCTACGTTATAGATGTGTACATTGGTAAATATTCATTTTATACCGCTTTCATAACTCGTTTGGGATGTGATTTATTTACTTGACTGTGTTTATTAGATTTAAAATACATAGCTAGTAATAGATATTATAAATACGAAGGTACGTTCCTTTTGAATACCAATAGACGGTTGTGCCAATTTTGATGCAATTTTGCATGTAATCTTGAAATACTATCTATGTACTTACTTTTACGCAAAACGTGATGGGAAAAAGTAAACAACGGTTAAGTATTGTGAGATAACGTAGTTCTTGGATTAAGTAGCATATAATATGTTCCAAGAAATCAGGGACAGAATTGACGAAAAAAAATTGCAAATATAATTTTTATCTATACTAATATTATAAAGCTGAAGAGTTTGTTTGTTTGTTTGAACGCACTAATCTCGGGAACTACTGGTCCGATTTGAAAAATTATTTCGGTGTTAGATAGCCCATATTTATCGAGGAAGGTTATAGGCTATATTTCATCACGCTTCGGGCAACAGGAGTGGAGCCACGGGGGTGAAACCGCGCGGAGCAGCTAGTATATTATGTATAAGAATTAGGGTAATATAGCATTGTTATCAGAACTTGTCCCGGCTTTGCTCGGATAATAACATTTTAAGTTTTAACATACTCTTACTGTGTTTATTTCGTTATACTTACCTATATTATAATAATGAAGGTTGTTAAGTTGCTTATAGTTATCTTAAAACTAACATAATTAAAAATCTTCACAAGTAAGCGAATATAACTTAACTCGACAAAATAACCTTACAAAATTAGAGTATATTTTAAGAAAACGTAAATCACACATTTAAATTATTGTGACTCACAAAAACTAACCATTAAGTTCCCACAATTGAAGTACTTGATAACCTTAGAATAATTATTCTAAGTTGATAACTTAATTTGTTTCAAGTTAACACATAAACTTAACACTTAGGCGTTGATTAATATGGGAATATAGTTTCTGACCTTATTGTTCGATAATTGATAGTTAAGTTATAACGCGTGTGGAATATATTCTGATAACATCGTGTATTTTTGTATGTCTTGTTACCTATATGCTGATCTAGAATTGAATGTTTGATTGACGATATTAAATTCATTTTTTTAAAAACCGATTTCTGTTGATAATAATTTTATAGTTAGATAGTATGTGAAATTTTTTATAATTTTTTTAAATTGCATCAATAAAACATTTAGTTAGCTTCGCATTGTCACCTTTATATTATATTTATGCGGATAATTTAATAATTGATTTCAATTGAAATTCGGACATCTTTGTAAATTCAAAATTGTAATCAAAACTATTCGACATAATTATTATGTTGAAAATATACATTACTACTACCAATAACGTAATAACGTGACTAATAAATGAAATTACCAACATTACGAAAATACTGATAATTTTGGGAAAGCATAACCTTTGACTTGCCAAATTATTATTACATTCACACAAACATACATAATAGATACACACACTACGACACATCACACAAAACAATTTCATACAAAAATCGACTCTATTAACATGAATTACGATCTAAATTTGCTCGATTTCTATACATATTAAATTTCGTGATCTTGTCTTCAATTATTATCGTATGAAACAAATAAATGCTGTCAGTGTGGCAATCCTTTTATTATTTAAACGGTTTAGCAATTTCAACAGTCATTTTTATTTTGAGTATATGAAAAATAGGGATGTACCATCCTTAAAATGAACATTCGTCAAGACTAGTCTATTTTATTAATAGCTCTACATCTATATGCGAAAAGAAATAGACCGACTAAATATGGTAACAAATATTGTATTGATGTGATATTCGAACAATGTTTCGTAAGTATCTTATAAAATAACTAGCTTTCCGCCTGCGGCTTCGCCCGCGTTTTCAAAGAAAAACCCGCATCGTTCCCGTGGGATTTCCGGGATAAAACCTAGCCTATGTTACTCGTGGATAATGTAGCTTTCGAATGGTGAAAGAATTTTTAAAATCGGTCCAGTAGTTTATGAGCCTATTCATTACAATCAATCAAACAAACAAAGTTTTCCTCTTTATAATATTAGTGTAGATAGATTTAGTATAACACTACATAATATTGTACCTATCTACAATTATAATTCTTCAATTTTCCAAATAAGCAATACCAAATGGCCAGTTACATGAATCACTTACAGTTTTATGACAGTCCTATTTACCAAATTAATGCTAACCATATGACGAACATAAAAACAAACCTGCTAAGATAGTTTTAATGAGCCATTTCTCTAAACACATGTTTAATGAATTATTTAAAGGGGACTTAGGGTTGTCACACGCCCAAAAACAACGTGATCTTTGAATGTTACCGTCAGTCGAATTTGAATACTGACAAGCAAACAGATACAGAACTTTTAGTTTGCCCAAGGTATGCTCAAAATAATAAAACAACTAACACACAATAATTCTGCTACCCTAATATTATAAAACTATTATTTTACTTATAATCCACCCAAATTGTTTCTGAATAAAAGACTTTTATTCATTACTTATTTAAGTATTTATTTACCTATCAAAAATATAGTAATATAACCCCTTAGTCTAGAAAGGATTTTATGAGATAATTTAGGTAATAATCTGTGTACTTATAAAAATCGGTTTCAAACTATCGTATAATATTTACCACCTATTGACAGCCCTATTAGCTTGAATCCCAAAATATCTGTGACAGCTTCCGTATATTAATTATTTATCCGACGTGGGAAAGGAGTGTGTCGACACTCTCACAACAGTATGTTAATCGCACATATCACCAAACAAATGTATTGATTTTCTGTTAATTTAAGCAACTTTACCAATTTCCATTTCCATAATCAAGTAAGAACAAAAATAATAATAATGCGTACTTTCCAATGAACATAAATCATCATTAATCTATTTAAAAAAAAAAAACATGTAAATTACATTAAAAGAAAGAAACAGGTTCACATCACACTATTATCATATTGACAAAAAACTATAGGTTTTTTTATATGGATTTTTTTATGAAAACACAATAACATGATATTTCCACGTGACAATTTAAAACTTGTTCAATCAATATGATAATGTTCTATCTAACCAGATATTTATTTTTAATTCGAATTGTAAGGTTTACATACGAACAGATTTTCCAGTAAGATTATTAATGGATTATTTAAGAGCGAGCGCGCACGAGCAACTTTGTCTCCGCAACTATTTGTATGGGGAGTTGCGTCGCTACGTGCGCGCACTTTCATACTAGCCCATGGGTGGAGAGACAAAATAGTTGCGGAGACAAAATAGTTGCGGAGACAAAGTTGCTCGTGCGCGCTAGCTCTTATATTAATAATGAATTATCTTAGAGCTAGCGCGCACGAGCAACTTTGTCTCCGCAACTATTTTGTCTCCGCAACTATTTTGTCTCTCCCACCTATGGGCTAGTATGAAAGTGCGCGCACGTAGCGACGCAACTCCCCATACAAACTGATGGGAGAGAGAAAATAGTTGCGGAGACAAAGTTGCTCGTGCGCGCTAGCTCTTAGTTAACTTTGTAATAGATTGAGGGCCGATTTTTCAATCCTTGGTTAAAAATTTAAAATTTATCCGTCCAAAGTAAAGTATTACACGAACATATTAAAATGTCACCTATAAACTATCGACGTATTTTCGCGCTTCTTTTAAAATCTATTTTTATTTTTTAAACAGTCGCTAAAGCTTACCATTCACGTGTTCAAACACACTTTTTCCATTAAGTTTGACATCTGCTCAATTTTGCTTATTCTCAGAGGAATGACGTCACTCGCTGACAGATTTAAAGCATATTTTGCTCTGGATACACATGTTCGTGGGAAAAACTGCTCCGTTGTTTGAATGTTTTCAACACTTAATTAGAACTAACGTACGCTAACTTTTGAAAATAACGTGAAATAGGGATATTGTTACACGTTTTGTTCAAAGCCTGTTCGTATGTTGAAAAGTTTGATTAATTTGTGTGAAACTATGTTGGTCGGGATTCATTTTCTAAGTAAGGTATGACACAAAACTACTGAACAGATTTGGATGCAATTTTATTCAAAATTTTAATCAACTTTTATTTTAAGTTTTATACATAATGCCGTGACAAAAAGTGATCCTTACGATACTAATAATTTCTGTCTTTAAAAAAATAACCCAATTATTATTTTTTACCAGGATACCGAGGCCAAAACTGCGAGATAGACATCGACGACTGTCCGGGCCACTTGTGTCAAAACGGCGCGACCTGTATTGATGGACTCAACTCGTATACATGCGAGTGTCCCCCGACTTTCACTGGGACTCTGTGTGAAACGGATGTCGATGAATGCGCTTTGAGGTAAGGAGTTTTTTATTATCTGTTAATTGTTATATATCTTTGCATTATAAAAAGCTGGAGAAATTTTAGAAAGACCTTATATTAAGAATTACTGGTTCAAATTGAAGATTTATTATTATTTTAGACAGCCCTTTTATCAATGAATTCTATATTAAGCTACCTATAGGAAATGAAACGAAATAAAACCGCGGAGCACGTCAAGTAAGTTAGCTTAAATAATTTCTAATGGGGTCAAAAAAGGGGTAATAAATTTAATAAATCTCAACATTTTGCCTTTACGGATAGAAACACAACTTTACGTAACAAACAACAACAAACTTACATACATACGTAACGTAAAAGTTTCAATACGTAAATCGTCATACAAAACTCCGTTTAAAGTTTAAACTTTAAACCACTGGTTTAAACCCGTTATAAGTCCATTGTTACCGAAACTTTTTGTACACGCCACAAAAACGTACATTAGACCGTACATGTGCCGGGTCAATGGTCTCTTGAGGACTTATTTTGTAATTAACACCCGATATTTCAATAGCAGATGAATGTAATCACTGTTTTATTATTGTGAGTGTGAGAAACGTGAAATGGAGATGTTTCGTTTTGTTGTATCTATAGTTAAAAGATCGGTCAAATCTATACTAATATTATAAAGCTGAAGAGTTTGTTTGTTTAAACGTGCTAATCTCGGGAACTACTGGTCCGATTTGAAAAATTATTTCGATGTTAGATAGCCTATTTATCGAGGAAGGCTTTAGGCTATATATCATCACGATAAGACCAACAGAAGCGGAACAATGCGGGGGAAACCGCGGAGCACAGCTAGTCGTTGTATAAAGATCGAAAGACGTTAAAAGGTTTTAAAATGATTACAATTACTTTGTTCGAATGCTGTTTTGTTAAAATATTTAATAATAAACCAATAATAAATACAATATATAGCCTTCAGTCATCAGATTATGGACCGATAGCATTTTTATCTTGATAAGGTAGGCAACATCTCTCGCTTGTATAATATTCGTGGCAAATGACAATGTATTAAAATTAACACCAAAAGTCTTAAATAGTATATCAGGAAAACAGGCCTGGGGCCGCATTATCTCCTATTTCCAGGCAGTTTACGCCCTGAATTGAACTGACTGGCAAATTCATATTATCGCAATAACTAGCCATTTTGAATAATGGTATTATATGAATTTTCCAGTCAGTTCAATTCAAAACGTAAACTGTCTGGAAATAAGAAGTCATAATACGCCCCAGTTCTGAAAAAGAAAATACTTAATCTTCAACATACATAAACAAAAAATGACATAGAAAGGAGGCTGTGCTTTACAACAGCAAATTGCTTTTGACTATGGGAGAGATTAACAAGAAACCTCATGTTTGTAATTCATTACTCATAGCTAAGATTTATTTATTGCTTATGGAGTAAAAAACATATTACCTACATGTTCGCACGGCCATTCATACGTCTGGTATCTTTATTGAGAAAGTGATATAAATGTACGATTTTTCTTGGCCTGTGTGATGTTGGTTTTCACTATAGGAAATCCAAGATTCATTGTTCAAGCATAGACTTAAGTATATATTGTAAAAAAATGATGTTAGAAAAATTAAATACTCAAAATATCACCATTTTCTATTGGCTAACACAAAATTTTAATAACAGCAGTACCTACTTTGTAATCAAAATATCTAACTGTATTTAATCTCTATTTTTGTTATCCTTATAAACTGTAAACAAAAAAGACCCATGAAATAAGACTTTTCCCATAATTATTAGTGAACATCGAATTGATTAAAAACAACATTAGTCCATAAATATCATCTATAACAACCTCAAAACTTGTAAAACGTCGTCATAACATTCATTAATATTATAATCATTAATTAATGCAATAATCTTTCCAATATAATACCATCATTGTATGCCACCTACGACCTCTATGGTAATAATCTTATTGCTTATTAATATTTTCAAAAATTTCCCTCACAGACCACAGGACCTCCGTATTGACTTTTGCGACATTCAAAAATGCGCCCTATATTCAAATGTTAAGGTTCAATTTCAGTACTACAGCATTGTCTATTCTTTTAGCCGCCTTGCATCTTCTTTTTTTACACCACCATCTTCCAATACATGTCTAGCAATCGAATTTCATTCTTATATCTATAATCAAAGAGTTTAAATACCCTTATTTTGTTATCCAAACAATTCCTTGAAAATCATCTCACCTGTTAATTGATTTTAAACTTTATGCCCGTCATATAGGGTGCTTTTTACGTTGACAAGGTTAGGATGGGATGTCATCCTATACCAAAGCAAGAGATAATGCATGCTCAGTGTCAGGTTTCTATAGTTTTTATACTTTTTATATTCTGTTGGTGTCCATTGAAGTGTGACAGGGAACATTTTGGTAATATTTAGGTGGGATTTTGATTTGGATATCAATTTAAAGTTCATATGAAAGTACATAATTTAGTTAGTATAGTTTGTATAGAAAGATAGTATGTACATAGTAATCTACAAAGAAGCAAGCACTACGTGAAATATTATTTTACGAATACAACATATATAAATACAACTATAGTAAAATGTAAAATAAAAAACTAAAAATAAGTAGGGAACTAGTAAATGTACACAAATAAGCATTCTAAGTTAAACTAAAACAACACGCTTTCTTAAGAATTTGTCTCTGTACTGTAAATGTACCAAACCTAATAAAAACCTTACAAATCCTATCAACACATCTTCAAAACAGTACATTGAACTATAAACACACTGACATTATTGGAATACCTTCTCTGTTTATTCATGAATCGATACTATTTTATTAATTACAAACGCCAGATAATTATCGTACTAATGGTCTGATAAGGGTCCGGTAGCACTTTGAGGATCATTACTTTTATATACTTGAGGTTTTCGATGATCGGCTTAACTTAAAACTTTGTCTCATTGAAATTCGGAAGCTGGAGACGATTCTTGATAAGGTTTTATGGGATCTGTACTGTGTCGTGTATTGGAGGTAATAAGAAACTATTTATTTAAGTATAGTAATGATTGTGAAAATATGTTTGCTTTTTTCTCATTAATTTGACTGTTGAAAACCTACTGGAGAACTTATTTCTTTTTTAAATATTCAAAGCCATATACCTAAATTTAACAAATGTGAACCTCGTCTGTCTGTCTGTTTATCCTTTTCTCTATATTATACATATGTCTGTTAGTTGTGACATATCTAACCTGAAACCACTAAACTTATTCCGATGTATTCAAACCTTGAACCTTCGAGGACGTTTTCAAAATAAAATTAAAGCCATAGGAATGTTACTAATTTGTATCCGATAAGTGCAAAAGAAGCCGCGGTATATAACCAGTATGGATAGCTCCATTACGGCAGATCATTTGTAACTGCCACCGGTAGCGCATCAGTATTCAATTTACTATTATCTATTACGCATTAATCAATGATCGTAACTTGTTTTTACTAGCCGCTTGTCCCGGCTTTGATCGTATTGCATAGAGACGAAATAAATCTATATATAATATATAACTCAAAGGTGACTGATATAGTGATCTATCAACGCACAGCCCAAACCACTGGACGTATCGAACTGGCTGAAATTTTGCATACAGGTAGATGTTAGGACGTAGGCATCCGCTAAGAAAGGATTTCCCGAAATTCTTGCGGGAACGGGGAAAAACGGGGATGCACGTACAAAGTCGTGGGCGGACCGCGGAAGCTAGTTTTTAATATTTATTGGTCGATTAGTTTTTGAGTTCATGTAACAAAACAAATGGGAAAGATTGTAAAAATAATGACATGTCTGTAAATCATGCCATAGATTATAAAATTATTAAAGTAAGATAGATATTTTATCCCATTAAGCAATAGATAAACAAACATAAACAATTAGACCAAATAAGCAGCAGAGAAATCAAGGAAGGATGGCATTATAATTGAACGTTTTAAACCCAATAAGTAAGTAAGGTTATTACGGCCAAGTAATTTATATCCAGCCGACTACCGACTCTGTTTGCTTAATGATCCCACCGAGAACTTTCCAGATATTTTAATTAATTCAACATACTGTGTTGTTTATTGTGTGAGTTTTAATTACAATTAAATGTAATTGCTTCTCGTGCCACAAAAATAATTTAGGTAACTTTTAACTTAGGGCCGATTTTTCAATGCTTGGATAAAACTTATCCGTCCAATAAAGTATTACACGATAATATTAAAATGTCACGTAAACTGTCAAATACGGGCAATTAGAATACCTTTTTAAAATGGTAGTTTTACACATTATTCGACGAATAAGTTTTATCCAAGCATTGAAAAACCGGCCCTTAGTTAAGTATGTAAGAAAGAACACACAATTTTACGTTTATTGCATTTTATAGATAAAATTATGTTAGCATTTAAAAGCTATACGATAAAAGAAACAATGTTTATTTAATACCAGGTCATTAAAAGTAAAGCCTGTTTAATTAGCATCCTACCGATAAAAAGTGTGTCAGTTACAATCACCTAAAAACTATAACCTTATGTACCTACTTATTACACTTAAAAATATACCAGCTTACCTTCGCACCTTCAATATTGTTTTCATGAAAATTATCGTTAAAAAGTTGTACTATTCGCGATAGGTAAATAAAAGTAATTATATGATTAGCTGTGCCCCACGGTTTTATCCGCATTGCCCCGCTTCTATTGGTCCTAGCGTGATGACAAATCGTCTATAGCCTTTCTGGATAAATGGACTATCTAACAGTGAAATAGTTTTACAAATCGTATCTGTAGATGCGGAGATTTGCGCGTTCAAACAAACAAACTCTTCAGTTTTATAATATTAGTATAGATTCACAGATAATGAATCTTACCGTTCTTCAGTTATAAAAGAAGGACTAACAACTTTATTTTGCGTTTTAAAATGTATAACACCAGGAACATCAACACTTGCTCATATTTAAGGCTAAGGTACCGTACAGATCCCTTCAACGGAGTAATGTATGATTGATGATAGCTTACTGACGACGTTTCCGTGTTCATTATGAAGCGCCCTTTATAATCTTTTTCTAACTATTGTTGTAAAGATGTTGAGGAAAAGCTTTTGCTATATTATTGGTTGTTTAAATGAGTACTAAACCACGAAAATGTCAAGAAGTGTTTGCAACTAGCTGTGTCGCGCAGTTTCAGAGCAAAATCGAGTATTTCTATAGTTAATGTGTTATTCTAATGTACATTATCTATAGACTATATTCTGTGTATCAAAAACTATCAGTAAAATAAATTTATTTTGGGAATCAAAAGTATGAGGGTGATGAAAAAAAAATCGATAAAATTAAAAATAGCCATGACCACTTTTCGATAGGCAAGCAATTATAGGCATATTTGTTTTTAAAAAATATTTAATAAAAAATACTTACGTCTCATCTGGTTATCGGATCGGTGAAGGACTAGGACAAGGACTCCCACGGGCTCTCCTACTATAACATACATGATCTATCCTTCATCACAAACCTTCGTATTTATAATATTATTAATAAACCCTTTTAAGCTTAAATAAATTTGAGATCATAAGATCTCCTAAAAATAGAATTATGCTACTTTTTCATCTGATGTAGATGGAATGTCTGTCATCGGAAATGAGTAATACCACATGCGAAACTATGTTATTGATCTATGATATCATTAACGTTTTTTGTTATTTATTGTCTTTGATTCGTAGAATACATTTCGGTTTCATTAATAATTCCTCATATTGAATTATTAACAAAAACCTCATATTAACATCGACAGATACATAATAACACTCTCGTTTTGTTTGTGTTATGTTGACTTAGAGAGATGAAGACGAAATTGATAAATAGCATTTCATAGACTTTATATATAATACGAGCTGTGCCCCGCGGTTAAACCCGCAGTTCCTCGCTCCTGTTGGTTTTAGCATGATAATATAATATAGCCTTCCTCGATAAATAGGCTATCTAACACCGAAATAATTTTTCAAATCGGACCAGTAGTTCCTGAGATTAGCGCGTTCAAACAAACTCGTCAGCTTTATAATATTTGTATAGATAAGTATAGATGACGCGCTATACATATTTGCGAGGAAAGCCGCAACACTTTATATGATAAAACATTAAATTGCATTGATTAATCTAATTAGTCACACAGCAAGCGACGAAATATCAATACATAAAATATCTACAATTTATATACTGTAATGTAATATTTACGAGCGTTAGACCTATTTTGAATATTAAATTGCAAAGATTGGCTTATGTTATGAGTTTCAGCGGCTTTAATATTTTAATAAATAACAGGAATAAAATGTTTTCGACTGCTTCTAGCTTTTTTACCAATAATGTATAAAGTTGTTCAAAATATAAAAGAGCTTAGTTATTAAAAGAATTGCACATATTTAGAAATATTCTGAAAACAATCATGTTAAACCAGAAACTGTACGCAATGCTGTCTAGTATTTAAAATGTATTTTTTCCTAAACTGAAACATCCATTACCAAAGCATATCTATCTATAGTAGGTAATATATATTTTTTATTTTTCAAAAAATATCATAATTTTTTAAATATCCTGTAAGTAGGTACACAATATTTGACTACCAGATAAGGAATGAACTGAATATTCACTTTGCAAATGTCGTCGTATAATCTAGGAAAATCGCTTCATCCGATCCCATAACTTCTTAAGCTTTTATTAAAGGGAAAAGTCACATTTGATTTACAGCCCCGTTCGCGTTGTTACATATTTATTGTAGTCCCTGAGAGCGGTGTGGTCAGGCGTAAATCATTTATAACGTTTTGGTTTCCTTTAGACTAATCTGCTTGTTTCTGTCATCGGGGATTGGACTTAGACTGATGTAATTAATGGATGCTCAAACTCAAACATTTATTTATTCAATTAGACTTCTTCTAGAAGCACTTGAATCGTTATAACATATTTTTTACATTTACCACCAATTCGGAAAGCAGTATAGCTTATAGCTTATAGTATAGCTAATACATTGTTTATACTATAGTGTAACAATCGTTATATAACGTAATAAGACATGTTTGTTGCATAAATGAATACAAAGACGATACGTAAAACAAAACGTTGATAACAAAGACCCGTTTTCTTTCCCACTTTAATCTGTTTTAAAAGCTCAACCAAAACATTTTGGGGAAATGTGAAATTTTTGACTAACCTTTTCACTTGGATCGTAATTTGCAAATAAGCAAAGAAACAAGAAATGCGAAGAGCGTCCTTGTCGGCGTCTCTTTACCTCACCGTACCACTTTTTTACCTCAATTATAATTTATTTTAATAACCATAAAGCGCTTTGTACAATTAAAATACATCTTCATAATTAAACTTAAATTGTATGTAACATGGTTCCTTAAACGATATAACATTCGTTCCGCGTTAAATACATCCATATTCATTATTTGTAAAGAAAACATTATTATTTTATTATAAAAATATGATAATCATTCGCGAAGCTGACCGAAAGTTCTTTTATCACGTGAATGTGAAACTGTTCAAGCTTTATGGTTTGACTTTAAGAAAAATCTATACTACTAGTAAAGTATATTATTATGTTATCTGTGCCCATACTAAATTCAAAATCAATGTACCAGTATAGATGAAAAACACAGAGAAGACCTACTACATAAGTATTTGTATATCAATAAGTTATGCAGTGCGGATAAATTCCTCCAACCTAATGAATACAGCCTTATTTCTCCAGCTCTTATTCCTGACCTATTATGCCAAAATATCGTTAACACGTACAATAGTATTTCATTGTCTTTATTCTAACTAGCCCCTTTCTCCCCAGACCTCTAGTATGCCAGAACGGTGCCACCTGCACCAACACCGTTGGCGGCTTCTCCTGTATCTGTGTGAACGGGTGGACCGGACCAGAGTGTTCTGTGAACATCGACGACTGCGCAGGCGCCGCTTGCTTCAATGGTGCGACGTGTATTGATCGAGTTGGCGCATTCTACTGCAAGTGTACTCCGGGGAAGACGGGTAAGATTGCCCTTTACATTAACGCAGTAGAAATATGATTGATTTGATAAGAAGGTCATAGATATTGGAGAGAAACAGCCGAAAGCCTTTTGGAATTTTGATTTAGTAGATTGTAAGTGCAAGATTTCAAAAAATTATTGCGAGAATTGAATTTTGGATATCTGGTAAATAGTAACTGGAAAAGTAAACGCAAATAATACTTTATAAATATGCTCTTCATCAGACCAGACCATTTACGGTTCGAAATTTACGAGAATCTTGTATAGAATAACTTTGAAATATTTTAAGTGCCAATTTCACAGACTCGTGATATGTTCCACTTTTGCCAGTAAAAATGACTTATTGTATGAAAACAATATAATAAAATTGCCTATCAGGGACATAATCAGCAAACGGTCATATCGACCCTATACCTTATTGCATTCTTGACTTAACCCTTAACCCTTTCCTAGGTCTCCTGTGCCACCTGGACGACGCATGCACGTCGAACCCGTGCCACGCGGACGCGATCTGCGACACCAGCCCCATTAACGGCTCCTACACTTGCTCCTGCGCATCTGGGTACAAGGGTCTCGACTGCTCGGAGGATATCGATGAGTGTGAGCAAGGTAAGATGCGAACGAACGTTGGAGAAGCTTTGGAATGTTCTTTTAAGGATATTTTTAATTGAAGGTTTCTATTTAATAATGTTAAATCGTTGTTTGTTCTATAAACATTAATAACTAGTGTGATATTATTTATTCGTTTAAATATTAATCTTCTTGCTATTTAATGCTATCGTTTTCTTTATTTTCGTGTTTTATTGCGTTAAAACTTTAAAAATGAAATAGATATATACAATAAACGATGCTATCGTATATATAGATATATTTATTTTAATAACCATATAGATATATATACGATAGCATCGTTTCATTTTTAAAGTTCTCTTCCTATTGAGCAATTGGTCAATCTTTAAACTGGTTTATCTTTGTCTTTTTTCTTAGCCCAATGTTATTATATTACGTAAAATGTCGAAAAAACGAGCACACTTGCAATTTATCAGTTTTTCCTTTTCATTTTTCTTACATTGTGCATTTTAGGACTGGTTTCTGGGCTTTCCTAACTCTTACTACGACATATTCTGTCCCCAGGATCTCCCTGCGAGCACGACGGCATGTGTGTGAACACGCCCGGTTCGTTCGCTTGCAACTGTTCCGTGGGTTTCACCGGACCTCGTTGTGAGACCAACGTCAACGAGTGTGAAAGCCATCCGTGTAGGAATGAAGGATCTTGTTTGGATGATCCGGGGACATTTAGATGCGTGTGTATGCCTGGTAAGTAATAATTCATAATTAATAATCTTGATATTTTTGTGCCTTTTAATACTGTTGAACATGGCATCTTCTCATGTATATGTACGCCTGGTAAGTAAGTGTGGCTGAAGTGTGTGTTGTGACATTAAAAGGTGTCCGGATATGATCTTAAAAATCGTTATAACAGACAGAAACCAGGATTGTGTTTAGGATGTCTACTGAATATATTAAAATTGTAGGTAGGTACTTGTATTTAAAAAAACGCAAAAGTGCTTCGGAATATTTTTGTTCATTTAATATAAATTAATTTAATGGGCACTGTACATGTATTTTTATATTGAAATTGATAAGCATATCAATTACAATTTTAAGTGTCAAACCAAATTTGGGAATCGTGATAAAGTGAATGTGTATGCCATTTTGACCCAGTATACCCAATAATAGTCATCTCACAAGAGTATAACACAAAATAATAATAACATAATACATATAATATAACTTTATGTACACAAGTCATGATAAAAACTAAAAAATGAAAACCTAAAAATTGCATTTTTAAACTATTTTAAATCCAGCCTTTAGATTTTAACAACGTTTTGTATTTTTATCTCTCCTTAAGTTACATTAGAGCTCATTCAAATTTGAAAGACAAAAAAATTCTATGGTTTGAGCACCCAGTTAATAAAATATATCCTAGTCGAAAAACAAACAACATAGTCGAAATACAAACACCATAGTCGTGTTATGCAAAAAGCATATTCCAAGTCGATGGTGTAACGGTATGGACCCCCCTTCGCGAAGTTACAATTTGCTTCACAGTTGACAGCGATCTTTGAAGATTATCATTAGCTAGGCGGATGTAGGGCTGCCACATTGAAATTTTATTAGTTCTTTATTTATTGACCTTGGGTTACGTGTACCTGAATCGTTATATTTTCGTAAAAAGCTCTGGAATTTAAATTTTAACTTAATTATTTGGAACATTAATAATTTTAACAAAATTAAAAAAAATAGTATTATTTAGTTTTAAGTCAAATTCTTATTTTATTGTATTATGAACGATAGAAAAACCTGTCTCACAATAAAATCTATTTTCAGACTTAAGTAAATCTGGGAAAACAAAAGTTTTTCGTATTTTCCTTGTTTCTATAATTTTTAAGCAGAAAAAAATCGTTTTTATATAACACTGGGAAGTAATACATCATACAAATATTTATAGAACATTCTAGAAGCAGCCCTATTAGAGTTAGTTCCCATGGCGATGAGAGAGTTTTGCGCATTGTCTCGACGCGGAAACTAACGTTTTTTATCACACACATCACTCTTATATCCTTGAAATAGAGTCCATTTTCATCTAACACACTTCATGTACGTAATTTGATAATTAACATGTATATTAACCTGACTTGGTTTTCAATTCGACCGCAAAATTTGCATTTCCTTCCCGTGTTTATTGGTTTTAAGAGAAAGCTCGTTTAATGTAAATAAATAACGAGGTTGATATTTATCTGGGTACAGATAATAATAATTAATGTTGATTACACATGACCTAGATTTGGCGTTTAAAAATAGCAGCTGCGTGGGTTTGCAAAACTCAAAGTAAGTGTTATCAAAAATGTTTATTTTTTTTGTTTTTATTTTTATTAAACGGGTTCTACAAGAAGACCCCGTGGAATAACTGCGTAAATATAGTTTATTTTTTTTTCACCTAAATGTCCAGTAAAAATAAAAAAAAATATCGATCAAAAAGATAACCATCCGAATTGAATTTTAAGTCTCATTACAGTCATATAAATACCTACAATTCCTTACTTATCTCGAATATATAGTCAAAATTCAACGCATCATCGCTATCAAATTAGAAACTAAACGATTATCATACAAATTCGTTCCTAATGCAAAGGAATGCATGACAAAAATCCCATTCGAACGCGTTCGGTCTCACATATTTAATAACCTGCGTTGTCAAGCACAAAGACATGTCAACGACGCAATGATGCGGACGGAACCACTCATTGGAACTAAATTATGCTATAACCCAATCAATTCTAAACGACAACAAAGCACACGCATCGCATGATACCACAGTACCTCTCAACTCGGCAGGGTTACATCCGAGTTCAAGTACGGCATTATACTGATAAATTAAGAAGCCCCTTGAGCTGTCGCAGCAGGAACAGAGTTGTGTGCATTCAATACGGTCGTATGTCACATCTCACGCACGAGTGCTTTCAGACCCGTCTGGCAAGTGCGCTAAT
Source organism: Colias philodice (assembly GCF_061535455.1). Lineage (NCBI taxonomy): Eukaryota > Metazoa > Arthropoda > Insecta > Lepidoptera > Pieridae > Colias > Colias philodice. The sequence continues at coordinate 1,902,671 of NC_143088.1, read as the reverse complement.
AAGGGCAAAGTTAGTTCGGTATGACGACATTATAATTTTTTATGGAATAACACGTCCCGGGACTTTGCACTCGCTTTTTGCAAGGCGCGACCGTTAGCCATTTTGAAAATATGGGTCATTTTCAAAATATTTGTACGTCACGAAATTGTCAGTAAACTGTTTCGTTAGGAAATGTCAGGAAGTTGTAAAAGTAAGGCTGTATTCAGAATAAGGTAATATTACATAATATAAAAAAGTAAGAAGTCACTAGTTAAAAAAAATATATATTTTTAGTTACAAAATAATCAACAAACAATCAATTTTTATAATTCTCTGTTTGCTTTTCCTTTTCTTTTCTTCTATCATTAGCTTCTTTCCATTTTTGTCTTCGAGCTTCTTTTTCACTGTCATTAAGATCTGATATTTTTCTTGTCTTTGTTTCACTTTCTCGAGGTGTTTTTTCCTTTTCTTTTCATATTTTTCAGGGTTTTGCTTTTTTAGTTTTTCAATGTATTTTTTTGCCGTTCGGCACCGGTTAGCGGCATTCTGAAACTAAAAAAAGCTGTTGGATATATGTATTTTGAATAAAAATAAAAACAAAAGTAAGCATCACTGGGTGGAAAAGCGATCAACACTAAATGCAATAAGGCAAGCGTTATCCCATCAGAAACCACTTGTAAAATTGGAGGCCAAGACTCACTGATCCGCTTTCACTATAAAAAAGTTATCAGATCCCAGGAAAAGTCAAGTCCCTAAGCCCGACTTTACTAACCCTACATCATGGTTTAAAAAAGTATGGCCTGTAGTTACAAAAAAATAATCTTGAGAGATTTATTGTTTTTCTCCTTTATTTTTATTCGTTACATTAATTTAACACACATTTTAATATCTTATTTTCATACTTTACACATGAGACCACAGCTTTACCGTCTACAATTTACTGACGTCAGTAAATGTCAAGAAATTGTTCGTCAGTAACATGTAAAAAATAACCTAAGAAATACTTTTACACAAAACATAATCACATTTACCATTAGATTGAAAGTGTCATCTATTACTCTAGTCATAATTTAAGTATATTACAATTGCGGTAGGTGAATTCTTCAAAATGTACTTACTTTTGTTGAGAATACGTCGTTAGGAAATTGTAACTAAATTTTTTGCACAGCACACTACTGGACTTCTTCCATGTCTGGACGACGAACAAAATGGCGGCGCGTTAATGTGACCTTACTTTTCGTGACATGACCAGTGTTGCCAATGATTAGAGTTAGATTCCTCTTCTTTGTGATACAAGAAGTTGGTTAATTATGTCAATAAATCAGTGTCACGAAATTGTAACGATTGATAGGGACATTTTTATAATATGTAATTCTTCGTTTATTTAAGGTAATTTAAATATTTTAATCTATCAGATATAACACTTCAAACATTGCTTTTTAATTATGATACAAAAAAATAGGAAGTTTCATACAAAAATTCTGATAAAAATATTGGTTTTCATTGTCGTCCACATAGGGGACAATAAAAAAATGTATGGAGCTTTTTTTGTTACTTTATTTTCACATTAAATTTATGTAAGAATTTGAATCCCAATTCATTGCTTTTTATCAGAAATGATATGCAGTATGCTTAAGTTTAGTCTGTAAAACGTTAACAATCATTTATTTCAGTCGTAACCATATTTTTTTCGAAGATTTTTTAGGGGGACAAACATTTTGTAGTAATGTACAATTATTTTGAAAACGACTCATATGGTAATATGAATGTTATTTTATAGAAAGAAGTAAACTAAAGGTCGGTTTAAATGTGTTTTCAACTGAATCAATTAGCTTTTGCATGCACAGATAAAATAACGATTTTTAAAGAAAAATGTTCAACAAAATATTACCACAGAACATAAATCCTTATACTGAAAGTTACATGATTATTTCTAAAAACCTATTTCATTTGTTACCGCTCATAATGACAGTTTAAACGTTTCTAATAGACATACTTAGAACCCTTATTACATAATTTTATCTATAACCCAAATAAACATTTATAAACAAATGTTAAATGTTCAAACATTGTACAAATAATATCATAGATCCTGATATAGAATGCACCGGACATTCCTATTGGGCCTGTGAGCCGAAATCGTGACAAATGCTGCCGGTACAAGGTATAAGCGATAATAGTCATTTAGTCTAATAATGAAATAAGTAATAATTCTGCCGAATATGCTACCTATATGCACTTTACATAAAGAGCGTATGTACCGAGCACCTGTGTCAGAAGTGAAACTTCTTTGCCAAGATTGAAAGTTACCAAAATCGTCGCTTTACTCCATTACGTGACGGTATTGCCATGACGCGACTTTGAAATTTTACTCTCAACGCGCCTAAAGAAGTTTTACTTCAACAATTCATAAAGGAACACGTTTCAAAGAAAGCTGACTGCATGACTATATCTGAGAGGACAAATAATTTTTATAAAACTGTACAGAATGAGTAAAACATGCCTCTGCAAAGAAAATTCCATAAATTTATCAAACTTTAATTCGTACTAAGTAAAGTAAGTTTAATCGTATTTGCATATTAATAACTTCATTTCGGATGAATCAAAAACTCCACAGTATACTTCACTATTGACACAGTTAAAAAAACCAGTCCCAAGTAACAACCGTTGCATAAATCAAACCTTTTAATTACCAAATACTATATCATAAATACCAAACAATCTGTGTTTTATATAACTGTACCATGGACCAGGGCGTGGCCTACAGTTCCATAGATAAACACGGTTAGGATTGTTTGCGTAATGTTCTACTGAGAAAATAATTTATACTATTGCCATTTGAACTGTAACTTGTAAGCTATAGGTCAGCGTAGTGCCGACAATGGTAATATCGATTGGTTAAAATAAAAGGTGTGTAAGAGAATTGAACATAGTTAGAATTAAATAGATCAATATGTGTATAAAAATATGTTACTAAATAGTTTCTTCTTCTATTATGAAATTAGAAACTGACGATATTCAATGAGCAGTCAATCATTTTATAGAGCATATTAATCTGATAATTAATTTCATATTTTAGAAATCAATACAAAATGTCTGTGACATTTGTATCCTGTTGTTATATACCACTCTCTTACGCTCTTAGTACGTACGCTCTACAAAAAAGGTAACTAGCCACCACTCTAAACTATAAATTTGCAAAGTTATTCAATACAAAATAAAATTCAAATTGGAAATATCATTTCGCAACATATCAATCTAAAGAATACAACCACAAGTACGTAATAGTTTTGAATTTTATGTATTTTTTCTGTGACAAGCGATGAGCAATAGCTCAAGGTATGCGAATACTTGCAATAAAATATTATTGCACAAAATCCATCGATCTATTTTTATACTTATTGACAGTATATAAGATCGATTGTCGGAAGCTGCGTGATCTTGTGTGACAACGTTCCTTTTTTGGTAAGGTAGTGATTTCAGTAGAAAATACCAATAGCCCAGATTGCATCCCATTTTGAACGTTAAATCGATGTGGTAAAGATAATTTTGCATTGTCAAAGATATGGGAACTAAATAAGGGTGTAATTGAATACGGGTACGAGCCAGGTGTTCTATGACAGGAGTCGATCAATGTAATGTGAACTTTGAATTTATTGGGTTTAGGTTGACAATTCCCTTTTTCAGCGTGATGTATGTTGCTTAAGATGTTTTACAAGAGGTTTTTAATATTTATACGGTTACTACAATATTGTGAAGATAATGGTTATTTTTATAGGCTTTGAATGTGTTTTTTTGATTCCATATGCTACATTGCATACAGATTATAAATTGTCAAAAATGCGTCTCTATTATGTGGTTACAGAAGTGATTTTGAAAAGTTGAAAAATATAAGATATGTCTCGAATATTTATTTAATATTTTTTCTACTTCCACTTGTACTTACTTTGTAACTTTGAATTGTTGTATCGTTGTATTTCCGAACTAATTGTTACCTATCTATTACACTATTAGTACGTAGTAAATTTAATAAAGGCCCAATTCTATATATATTTAAAGGCGTTGTCGACAGAACAGTTACAATGATCATTAATTCAAATGCGGGACACTCTAATTACTTATTTAACAGTAGTATTGCGTTCATTTTATATCTTATTTTATGTGCCCCATTTCACTTTAACATCACTTGCTTTAAAGGGCATATAAATTTGAACGTGAAATTAAACCTTTATTACCATTTTGTTTGATATAACATTTTACTGGTCAATTAATCGTTTATTTTCTATAAAATATTTAATTTAACGGAAAAGTATCAATTGCAGGTATTGCTTCATATTTAAACATACATATTATGTATAAACTTTAAAGATATTGCTGTTAAATCCATTTAATACTTCATTCAAGTAATTTGATGATCTTTTTATTATCAAACTGAGCTATGAAGATAAATATTTAAGGAATGAGAACATTTTGATAGTATAATTGATTTTTATAACTTGTATTTCAAGCTTTTCGAGATAGCTTTTCTAGCCTTGTTTCAGGCAGAATTATCGCATCAAGGCTGTCGCTGAAAGTTCTGAAATAAGGTATTAAATGTATAATAGATCTTGAATTTACAGATACTAATTAATGTATTAATTTTCAGGTTTTACGGGAACTCAGTGTGAGGTTGAAATAGACGAATGCGCGAACAACCCGTGCCTGAATGGTGGAGTCTGCCATGACATGATTAACGCGTTTAGATGTACATGTGTTATAGGGTAAGTTATTTGAACAGACTAATTACAATAGGTAAAGATAAAAAGGAATAGATAATCATTTGTTAGAATTTTTGTATTGAAAGATTTAGGATAGAAGATGGAAAATAAGTAAAACATTATAAAAAAAAATCAAATGTAAATTATCTATCTACTATTTACTTTACTAGGGAGATTATAAACTCATTATATTTTGATGTTTTAAACATAGTCTTGGATTTACATATACTATAAGTACTAGTAAAGTACTTATAATCTTGACCACAACTGCAAATAAAGTTTTAAAAACGGAAACTTTCCTATTTTCATCTACACTACTTGAAATATCAACCTTATCACCCTAGCATTAAAGTCCTAATCAAATCCTTATAGCTTCACGGGCGCTAGATGTCAAGTGAACATAGACGACTGTGCCTCCAGTCCGTGCCGCAATGGGGGCACGTGCCATGACTCCATCGCTGGGTACACTTGTGAATGCCCGCCTGGGTATACAGGTAAGAGTTATGATTCGTTTGTTTAATTATATTGTGTGTTTTAAATCTGTGTAAAAAAATCTACCTAGTGGTCTAGATGTTTTGGTTTGATATAATAAAATGAATCGAGCTAGAGAAGAAGCAGAAGCTTTTCCTTTGTGCTAAATATTATGTGCTTATTTAAATTATGTCTACATTCTATCAATAGTTTTCATATTGTCTTGCAATAATACCATGCTAATATACAGTGGTGGTCACATAATTAAAGACACCCCCGAATTGACCATGAAAGATTTACATTAGGAAGTACAATTATCTGAAAAAGGTATTTAATCTAGTACTATTTTTATTAAACCATACAAGACAATATGTTCTTTAAAATGAGGGACAAAAAATAGTTATATTCCTTATTAGTTTCTACACTTGCTCTCTGTGGGAATGTAACACAAACTTTGTTTACGTACGTGTAGCTGGCCACTTAATTAAAGACAACAAGAAATCAGTTATAATTTTTTATATAAATAAAAAGAAACAGCATTGTACTTTTCTTCGTTTTGCCGCGTAATTTCATAAATCGTTGACACTCCATAATTTTTTTGAGTATTATTAACTTTTAAAATTAAAATTCATATGTTTCATTGTTTTAATATCAATTATTATGGTTAAAAACAAGAGTTGCGACTCGTCCACAAGAAAAATTATTTTTAACTTCCATGATAATTAAAATGTTCCAAGGATATGGTTATGAATGCTATAAAACATGTCAAGATGTTCCACACGACCGAAAACGTACTCAGAAAATCAAAACCAAGTGAAACTACTCGGCCAAAAGATTCAAAAATGGTGTTGTTGGCTAAAAAAGATCTATTTAAAGGGTCGAAACTGATACAGTTCAGAGTTGTATGGTGCAGCAGGTTTGAAGGAAGTGTCTGCAAGGACAATTAGACGGAGACTGTGTGAGGAAAACTTGCACTGAAGAGTATCTCGGAAAGTACCACTTTTGAAAAAACAAAATGTGAAGGCAAGATTTGACTTTGCTACAAAATACGAACACTGGACTGAACGAGAATGGAAACATGTGCTGTTTTTGGATTAAATTAAGATTAATATGATTAATTCTGTCAGAAAACAATATGTAAGACGCCATCTCAATAGGGAAATGGATCCAAGATACACTAATAAGTAGTCATACATGGGGGTGGAAATATTAATGTGTGGCGCTGTTTTTCTGGACTTGGTGTTGGACCTGTCAAAAAGACAGAAGGCAACATGGATAAATTCCAGTACAAGTATATTTTAGAGCAATCCATGCTGTCCTATGCGGAGGAAAATTTACCTTTTGTTTGGACTTTTCAACACGATAATGATCCTAAGCACACAGCAAAAGTAGTGAAGTGCTTGTTATTAAGGAACCAAACTGTAACTGTTTTGGATTGGCCCCCCTACAGCCCGGGTTTAAATCCGATCGAAAACTTATGGAATCAAGAAAGAAAGAAGTCGCGTCAAAGCGGTCATTAGTCGTCGACTAACTTTGCAAAGCATTTTCGAAGAATGGAACCAAATTAGTGATGCAACTTGTACAAAATTAGTTGCTTCAATGGCCAAGAGATGTAAAGCGTCATTACTGCCAAAGGACATGCAACCAAATATTGAAAAGTGTAAAATTGTTTTGTAAATACGTCAGGCATTTTGTGTTGGAAAAATAATCTCATTCAAATAATATTTTTTTATATTTCTCATAAGCGAGTCTAATGTCTTTAATTATATGGCCAGACCTTTGCTAGGTTAAAACTGCTACTAGTAAGGATGAACCGATTAAAATCTAACAAACCGACAAGTTCTGTAGATAAAATTTAGTTTAGCATTAGACAACACATACCTGTATATTTTAAAATTATTTAACAAGTTCCAATGGTAGTGTGAAAAAAAATGTTGAGAGAAGTGTCTTGGGTAGTATAAAATGCTCTTAGTGTCTTTAATTATGTGACCACCACTGTATGAACCCTATAATCTACATATCTTTCTATCTGACTGCCTCGTCTTGAAACAGAAACTGAACCTTTACTGACTAGTCATCAATGGCTGAAAGTCGGTTACTTTTATCACTCTCAATTCACATATTACCAACCTTTCTTACTACTGTCATTATTGCAAAACGACACTAATTGTTTCTTATATCTCTTTAGGCATGTCCTGTGAAACCAACATCAACGACTGTCTCTCCGCCCCTTGCCATCGTGGTGAATGTATTGATGGTGACAATAGCTTCACTTGCAACTGTCACCCGGGATACACTGGCCGTGTGTGTCAAACGCAGATTAATGAGTGCGAGTCCAATCCTTGTCAGTTTGGAGGTAAGACCCTATAACAATAGACATAAGGATCATTTTGCTTTGGAATAGGATTCTAGAAGGTTCGAGTGTAACTGCCATCCGGGATACACTATCCGTGTGTGTCAAACGCAGATTAAAGAGTGCGAGTCAAACCCTTGTCAGTTTGGAGGTAAGACCCTATATCAATAGTAATAAAGCTCATTTTGTTTTGTACTATCCATTGACGATCGTAAAACATCCTATCAGTTGATAAATTAAACTCTATATTTATCACTATAAAGTACATTTTGCTTTGCACCATCTAGCTGGTAGGGTACACCAGCACGAAAATTGATGACTCTAGAAGAGTCACATGCACCTATTTTGATCAATATAGTCTATTTTAGTTTGCCCTATCTAGTAACTACTAACTTTGATTACACCTCGAGAAGAGAAAATAAATGCTTCACTAGTTTAAACTATCAGTAATTTCCATAATACAAAATGTTATCTAACACAAAAATGTAATATTAATCTTGTTATTCCTAGGTCACTGCGAAGACCTAATAGACGGCTACCAATGCCGCTGCAAGCCCGGTACATCAGGTCGGAACTGCGAGATCAACGTCAACGAATGTTACTCCAACCCTTGTAGGAACGGCGCCACTTGCATTGACGGGATAAATAGGTTCGTATGCTGTGGGAATAGAGCTTATTTTGCTGTAACGGTTGCTTTGGGATCACTATTTGATTAATAATTATTATGGGAGAGTAGATTGAGCTGATAAGCTGTCATTGTAAAATATACTTTAAGGGCTATAACATTGATACCAAATTACATGCCTGATATTATGATGCGTTATAATATCTGTATAAAATGCACAATTGCATGTTTGCAATTAGAGGCTTATTGGTATCGTACTAATATTAATTTTAAATGTTACTGGATGACTTACTTTAAGTCGGTTTTCAAAAGAAACTATAACATAAGTTGTTATTTTTGTTCATTTACCTCCATTCGACCATTTTAAATATCATTTTCACTAGCTTTTATTAACAGGGGCTTTCATTAGTGCATATTTATTTAATAAATACAATAATAAATTCATTTCTAATGCTTACTTTTTCTTTCACATGCAGCAACAATTATTTTGAGTAAGTTCATTTCTTATTACACCGCCTGATTTAATGCACATGTATCACCGCTTTTACTTACAAAATAACATTCTTTATTGCATCATTCAAAAATAATAATTCTGCATTTTTATGAACATATTAATCAATATTGTCTAAGGTTTGGCTTATAATTCCTTATAAGTGGCTTATTTCAATTTCTTTTACATTCTTTCAAAAGTAAAACATTCAGGTTCTGGTTCTGAGTTATTTTCAAAAGACATATTTTATGCGATATAAAATCTTACCATGTATTCGGAAACATTATGTATAAATCATTACATGTTTACTTGTGTTTGTATCCGTTCTAAAAAAGTCTAAACAAAATTATTCAAACATTCTTTATTCTTTATTCGAAAATAAATTATTCTTAAAGTAACCTTTACCCCGGCTGTACTCCCAAAAAATTCCCTCTGCAAACAAAATACTATGTCAAAACCTCCACAGGTATACATGCGAATGTATCCCGGGTTTCACTGGCCAACACTGCGAGACGAACATCAACGAATGTTTGTCGAACCCTTGCGCGAATGGCGGCAAATGTATCGATCGGATAAATGGATTCCGCTGCGAGTGCCCTAGAGGTTATTATGATGCAAGGTACGGAAAGTCAAACATTTATTTGTTCAATAAGACTTTGCAATGGCCATAACATAAATTACCATTTTTTTGAGGCGTTCTGGAATAGTTAGTGCTCAAAACAGTTCTGTTTTTAAGATTCGTTAAAAATACATTATAGCAAATATGAAAATAGTTTATATGTACCAAGTAACTTCTCGAATAGTGAGTTAAAAAGAAAATATAAAGGCTGTACAGCATTTCACAATTTCCTCTTGAAAAGATATTATCGATTTTTGAAAGAAAACAAAAGTTTGCCTTTTGTGTTATTTTAGTTACATAATAATTTATTTATAAACATTATTTCCTACAGATGCCTATCAGACGTGAATGAATGCGCGTCAAACCCTTGCATCAACGGTGGTACCTGTGAGGATGGTGTCAATCAGTTCATTTGTCATTGCTTACCGGGATATGGGGGTAAGAATTCATAATTTTTGATAGTTCTTTGAAAAAATCCTTTAATTATTATTTTAACCTAAAAAAAATTATAAGGAGTATGTACCGTTATTTAGATATTTAGAATGATTGTCTGTGACTTTGTTTTACGCTGGGAAACGACTTTTGTGCTATTTTCACTGTTGTATTGTTGATACACTTTTTTTCAAAATTCTTATTAATTTTAAATTCATAAGCAAATCGTTATTTGCACTTGGGTGTAATCGCTGATAAAGACCAGTTGATATATCACTCAAACTAAGTTTTTAAAATATTGTTTATATGCTACTAAAATATGATAATAATATTTTTTTAGGCCAACGTTGCGAGCGTGACATCGACGAATGCAGCTCAAACCCGTGCCAACATGGCGGCACGTGCCATGACAGACTCAATGCTTACAAATGTGACTGCGTTTTAGGATTTACAGGTGAGTTTCCAACTATTATGTTTATAATGATATTTCGTTTTCAAATTTCGCATTGTATTGGATAGCATTTCAAACGAGACGCAAGCGACACAGGACTGTTTAAAATGAATGTACAATTAATAATCTTGCGCTCATTTTATTCGAACGTTTTTGCGACGTTGATTGTATATAAGTTTACATTTGGTTTACATTGGTAACGGTACGTTCACAACTGATGGATTAGGTGACTTCTATGATTTCAGCTGTAATATAATTTAACAAGGGAAACAGTATATTTCGAAGCACAGTACACTTATACAATAAAAGGGCAATAAAAAAGAGCGTGTGTGCCGAGCACACGTGTCAGAAGCGAAACTTCTTTTGCAAGATTCAAAGATACATAAAAATTGGCGCCTTACTCCATGACATGACGGTATTGCCATGACGCGACCTAGACATTTTACTCTCAACGCGCTTAAAGAAGTTTCACTTAAAAATAGTTGTCCATGTGTCAATATCACCAACCATCAATTTAATCATCTATTTTTCAGGTGTAAACTGCGAAACAAACATCGACGACTGTGCCGGTAACCCATGCTTACACGGCGGCTCTTGCATAGACCTCGTGAACGGCTACCGCTGCGTGTGCGCGCCGCCGCACTCGGGACGCAACTGCGAGAACACGCTCGACCCGTGCTTGCCGAACCAGTGAGTTCTAATTTTGAATTTTTGGTTTCTTTTTTTGTGAGCAACCAGTCAATTTCATATTTGAATTTTGTTTTTTTTTTTGTATACAGTCAGTTGCTGCCAGTATCTACTGACAGTTTAAATAAGGCTTATCTTACTTGATAAAAAAAAAAACATGAGTCCATATGTTTCTGTGTTAATCACAGCATTTTAAACGTTTAATAGGGACGTTACAATAGCAATATTGAGGTTATCGTATTTAAGGCACCGTTCTACATAAATATAGTTTTATACTTTTGAAAATGACAATTAAAAGCAGTTTTCATCAAAATCTACGTTCATATTTGTAACATTATTAAAGTTAATCTATATTTTCCTATAACCATTATTACTCTTACATTTCACTACTTATCACACTAATTCACTAAATTTTCTCCACCAGATGTCGTCACGGCGGCCGCTGTATAGCCGAAGCATCCTACGCGGAGTTCACTTGCCAATGCCCCGTTGGTTGGACCGGAGCCCTTTGCGAAAGGGATGTCGACGAATGTGCAGTTACCGCCCCTTGTCATAATGAAGCCACATGTATCAATACTGAAGGGTCGTATGCCTGTCTGTGCGCGAGGGGCTACGAGGGAAAGGACTGCGCTATCAACACGGATGATTGTGCTTCGTGTAAGTTCTCAAGAAACTTTTAAGTTTTAAGGTTTTTTCGCGCAGTGTCATGATAAAGCCTTTGTATTAATACTAAGAGTTCATACTAGAGGCTACGAGGGCAACACGGATAAATGCGCTTCGTGAAAGTTCTCGAACTTTCTAGCTCTTAGCTTTTTGGGGGACCTTTTACGTAGTAATGGGAGGTATTTCGTCGAATAAAGCGAGTATTTTACTTGTTGTTGTTATGTTTTTGTTATTGTATAATGACTGTGAACTATTTTTCATAGGTTTGTGTTATTATTCCTGTCACCACACTTTACCAAACTTAAACCAATATTTAAATAGATGCAAGTGTGAGTTTAGATCTCGTTATATTTTAATTTCGAAAACCGTAATTTAGTTTAAGTATTATTGTATTAATACCATGTTCTTATCATATTAATTATTTCCACAGTCCCCTGTCAAAACGGCGCAACATGTTTGGACAGTATCGGCGACTACAACTGCGTGTGCGCAAGCGGGTTCGCGGGGAAACATTGTGAAGTTGATATAGATGAGTGCCAGTCTAGGCCCTGTATGAATGGAGCTACTTGTAACCAGGTATCTATGAAAAACTTTTTCATTATAAGCAATAATAATTTTATATAGGTAGAAATAAATTTCAATCATCAAAATTAAAAATAATGACTTAAGAACCCGGCGGAGGCCGCTCGCAACTGCAATTCGAAGCGAAGGCAAAATACGCTCGAATATTGTTGTCTCTATTGCACAATTCCCGCCGTGCTGCGAAGCCGCGCGTGAGTTTGTGTGAATAGTGTACGTACCATTGTGTGAGTGTACCATTCATTCATATTGACAAACGCATTTCTTTTTATTTAGGAATATAATGTTCCTTATTTACTTTATTTTTGCAGCAAACTTTGGGCAATCGTTAGTGTATATGCAGAATAGCAATGCGTTTTTAGGAAATTTCTATACAGCACTTATATCATAAAATAATATCTCAACATCTAGGCTTTGTAGAAAAAAATCTGGGTGTAAAAATTAGGGTACATTTTTTACAAATATAATGTATAATAATAATACGAATAAGTACAGCTCGCCCGAAGATATACTTATTACTTACGCCATCAGTTTTACGTCTGGGATAAAATAACTGTTCCCGGCTAAGAATGATTAAAATAAAAAGCAAGGATTTCCACAGGTAAACATTTATTATGTTATTCATAATTAGGTAAGTTATAGAGATTGTTACATTGATTTCTAATAAAGTGTAGGGTGACCATATTTCGATTGCTGGTCGCAAACTCACCTCGACTTTAATATTATTATAATAGCCAATTTAACACACTTTATATTATTTTCATTATTTTACTTTCTTTATTACTATAAATATATTTTTCATTTTACAGTTGTAAAAAATTACACGATATGAGAGCTATGTCATCTAAAACATTACAATAAAATGTAATAATTTGATATTTTGTACCCTCAGAGATGATTGAATGTAGAAGAGAATTTCGATAAACTAAGGGGGTGATTACAAATAGCTTAGTGGCAGAGCGATTGAGGGCTATACCCGGTAGGTTGTGGGATAGAATTCTGCTCATAATCGATTTTTTCTTTCTTCGAATTTTTGTGTTCTCATAGTATGCATAAATACTTTATAGAAATGCTCATGTATTTGTAGTAAACTCCATGAAAAAAAAATTATTTATATCCTATCTCTGATAGGCAGATTTCTAGGCAAACGGGGATCTATTAATTCTGGTAATATGCAATTAAAATAAAATTCTTGTAATTTGTTTACAATAGAATTCCAGAATTCATTATCTTTTTCAATTTTTTCATATGCTAAACCTTTTGGCGTCCACACAATAAAAATACAATATTCGCGGTTTGCTATATGCAGCTGGCCCTGTACCTGATAATAATAATTATGATTTCTTTTTAGCTTTATTTTATTTATCATGTTATCTTTAGTGCAAAAGGTAATTTTTTTTTCGTCTATTGCTTCAAATGGCGTAAAGTTTGCTGCGCTTGCAGGGCACTTTATTTCGACGATACCGTTCACACCTATCAAACCATCTGGGCTTGCTCCGAGAAAATGTAGATTTTCGTCGATAAACAACCCAGATGGTTCAATATGAAGCCCTAAAAGTGTCTCGGCATCTTTCAGTGCGATGGGTTCATTTTCATTTCCGTATTTTGTGGCATCATTACCTTTAAATTTACTATACAGCAATTGTTTTATAATGTTTTGGCCAGATGTGGTATCTCTTAGTTTGCAGACTTGACCAAAGAATGAAGCTGTCAACCTCATTTTTCGTTGCTTCAACCATTCTTGGTTGGCTCCTTGACCTATAGTTTTTATTTGAATTTCATGCCTCTGACTCGCACTTTGACTTAATTCTAATAACAGTTCGTCTTTCTTTTTTTGAAAAACTTCACTGTCGAGGTCTGCTTCTTTCTCCATATCCCCATAATGCTCATCTGCATGTGCAACATTTCTTTTGATACGTTTTGCGTTTCTATTTGTGTCTGCTTTCCTTTTGTTTTTAGAAGCAATACGCTTTAAATATTTTGTTGGTATTTCGGTATTTTTTGCTAGCGCATTTACTAAATTACCAGTGTTTTGTTTTGCAGCTGCTGCAAAACACCGCGCTTCGTAAGTACCACGCAGACAATAGTTGACCCGTTTTCCACCAATAAATTTGGCGATAATGGAATTAAATTGTTCAGCTATATTATTTGTGTGAGCCATTAAAAGACTTTCTGCATTCGTTATAAGAAGGCTCAAAATAGTAAAAATGTCATACCATAAACCACATTTTTTCATTTCAGGGACTAAATTGTCACCACTTATTCCTTTGCAAAAATAAGGTTTACATTTGTCGTGGTCGCCGAAGACATGGCACGGACTATTCAACAAATCTTGTTTTAAATTATTAATTTTTTGCTCCATTGTCATATTTGGTAACTTTGAATTAAAATCTACAGCGCCTTTTACGGCCTTTCGTAGCCTCAAGATATTTAAATCTAGGGTTTTCCGTAATTTTACTGGAACCGATCCAAATTTGTTTTCAGTCTTTTTTACTATTTTTTTTAATTTTGAGCAATAATTTCTTAATAAATGATTGCTACATTCAATTTTTTTTATCATGGTACAATGGCCGTACGGTAAAGATTCATTGAGAGCCCTAGTAACGCTACTATCACCATCACCGATAAGCGTTTTATATTTAATTTGATGCATGTCGATGCTACATTTAAAGCCTTCCACAATGCCATCAGCTTCCATAGCGGTCGAGCTTTTGGACCAATTTTTAAAGCATCGGTGAACTTTTGGGTCAATGCCTTTATTTTTGGCTAAAGCACATACGCTACAATATGCATTTCTGATGCCCAAGAATAATATTTTTTTAGTTTCGTAACCAATTATACAGGCCACTCCAGACAAAGAATTATAATTAGTCCTATATGACCGTTTGGCCCACGAACCATCTACTACAACCGTAATATAAGGAATTCCGTCAGGATCCACGTTACCTTTTGCGACAGCAATTTTTTTTTCTTCGATGCCGGCTTGGTGCATACTTTCCAATGCAATATCTTTCATTATATCGCCAAACACAACGTTTTCTTTTATAAATAGCTTATCAGACATACAAGGAATGTCAACGTGTGCACAAAATTCGTCCAACTGAGCAAATCCATTACCTGAGGTAACGATCCCATGAACAATATGTTGATTTATTGCACCTTGAGATCTATCATTTTTTATAATGACGTCGACGCCACACATTTTACATTTAAATTTAAATGATGAATAAAATCCACGACGGTTCTCGTTAACAAATTTTAAATCTTTAAAAGAACAATTAAAAGGACTGTGATCTATCGCTGACAATTGTTCAAATAAATATTCAATGTCAAATATTCTTCGTCCGGTTAGCTCTGGAACTTCGATTTCGTCATCATTTTCTTTTTCAACTACCAGAGACTCAGCAGTCGTAGTGCTTGTTGGAGTTAAATTCCTATAAGAAGCAAAGGACCAGAATAAATGTTCTGAATCGTATGGAATAAAAGTACGTCAGCAAGTAAAAAAAGTAATGGAACACCACTGCATTCGCGTCTTTTATATTACAATAATCTTTAATAGTACATATACATATTATATAATAGGGAATAAACGGAATTGATAACCTCCTTCTTTTTGTAGTCGGTTAAAAAGTGTAGGTAGGTTACGTACGTACCTGCTAAACGACTGATTGGTTAAATCCACGTTCAAGGTCTGATTAGGCTCTATATTAATATTAGGTTCAAAGCTTGGCGGAGCATTTATTTCAACAGTTGTTGTAATTTCAATGCCGCCTGGACCACGTGAAGAAGATCTGGGTAATGGTAATAAAATATAATTTATTATAGGCAATATTATCATCTTGATCTGACCCTACAAAATAAAATACAAGATAAGGTAGATATTACCTACTGACACGTTCCTGATTATTCATATTATTCTCATTCTCGTTTAGTTCGGTAAGTACTCCTCCACGAAGACGAGGAGGCACTGATGTATACCGGGAACTGCCAATGATAAAATTTTAAACATTTAGGTAAATAAATTCTTGATAAATGCTACGTACGATGCAATATGGCTTACCTCAAAGAACGCTTATTTTCCTTTTTTTTCCCGCATTTTTTTTTGGGAACTGATGGCCATAAGCGTTTTTTACTTGATCGTCGTGGCTCTGAAAATATTTAAATCAATTATATTGAAGTCGATTTACTAGATCTGCTTGTTGATAATAAGATTATAAGGACTAACTAGTTATAGGTATAATTAGTATCGCAGCTACCAGGGTTACCAACATAGATATCACATAGTCGTTTACACGTCTCGCCATAAGAATCCAAAAATTAGAAAATGAAATTACTGAACTACTTACTACTTGAACGTTTCTTTTACAATTGTTGTGTGTAATAATAATGATTATTCTTATTATAATATTTTTTAATAATTTTACAAAAGAAGCAAAATCCCGCCCCACGCCATGAAACATAACTTGTCCAAACAAAGCCAATCGTATGGTCACTCCACCCTGGGTGTGCCGATCAAACTGTATAGTCTGTCCACTATAAGAATTGCCTTTTGACAGCTCGACGGGTGATACCAGAAGTGATGTCCAAAAGATTATCGATTGTGATACCATTTCAATTATAAATTCAAAATATTATCATAAATCGAATCAGGTACGTAAATAATAATTACAACGTAAACGTACTAATAAGATATGTAATAATAAGACCACATATCTATGCATTTTATGTTAAAACTAAACTAATATTTTATTATTTATTGGTTTCTAGTAATAGAAGAAGGTCTAATAGAAGAGTTTTTCTGTATCGGATATATTTTACAGAGTATTTCTATCGATAATTATAATCTATCGACCCATCATTGAATAATTCTGTGTAGACATCACTAAGTGAGCGGGGCCTGTCCATGAAGTACTATATGTAATTATTTGTATGTCATTTTAACATAGACAATACAATCCTTCATAGGCGTGAAGCTGTCAAAAAGCAAATAACTATAAGTAAATAATGTCAGGATTAAATTACTTAGGTAGGTATTTTCTGTGGGTATTATGTATGTAATTTAGGTACCTACGCAAAACTAATACCTTTCAGTTCATAATATTTAGTGGTAATAAATAATAAAATATACTAACCTAATACTTATTTATTCTAATACATACTTATTTATTTTAACCTTATTTTAACCTAATACATATTTATTTATTCTGGTAGGTACCGATAAGTTATGAAATGAATAAGAACCTATATACTAATAATAATGGACCGAAATATGAATCATAAACACATCTAATTTTGTACCTAACAGTAAAATGACTATATTATTTACGCTTATGAACGGGAAAAATGATTTGTAGGTATTTTCTTGATCCGAGTTAAAAAAAAAAACAAATAGGTAGGTATATACTTACTGTGAGATACGTCCCAACGTTCGGAGTCCATGTTGGTAACTTTTATGGTATAGGTAGGTACCTATTTAAATCGTAAGCAAATATCGAAGTCCGTAAACAAAACAAAAGTCGTAATAAAGAAGGTAGGTAGGTTTCTCGATTCCAAATCACAAGCAAATCTAAATCCAAATCCGTAGCATAGGTCAAGTAGTGTCAGAAATATTACAATTCAATTGGCAAACAAATACGCACGCACAACGCAGACTAGTAATCGTCTAACACTGACGAATATTGCTATTACCGGTAGGCGGTATCCTATAATCCTGCGCGTCCACGCACACATTGACATTTATCACTCTACTTCAACAGTGCCGCACCCCTCTCCGGCCCCACGCTTGATGCGACAGCACGACGACCGATGAAAATTTGTGATTAATTTGAACGTGTGCCGTAATACCAAAAATGATGAATGAAAACTCAATGATTTTCCAATTTTTTTTGCATATTGTGTAACTCTACAATGTAAGCCATGTTTCGTATTACATTGTATTAAGAATATTGCCGTTTTTAATACAGAATTGATGAGTAGAAAATATATAATTTATACTGTAAAAATGTGAGAAATACAAATCGTTTACAATTCGTTGTATTTAAGTATTTTGCAATAAAAATCAAATGGGAACCTAGATAAATACTGTCTTATACCGAATAACAGCACAATAAAGTGCAAATATGCTCAAACTGAAAATGATTTTTGTATTACGTTTGTATGGAAAAATTGTCGTCCGCCGGCCTCTTAAGAAGAAGGATATTCCAGCAAAAATAGTATAAATAGGTTCAACGTAAAACAAAAAAACCCACTTTGAGGGTATTAAAACAATGTCTTTAAAGGTTTGTTAAGAACTTCCATCAGTGAAAACGGTTAAATTTAAATATTGATATGAACGAGAATGATAATTATTTTATGTCCATTCAAAAAAGCAAAATAGTTTCATAACTTGCCTTGTTAATAATGTTATAAATTTTACTCTCATATTCTATAAGTATTATTATTTTTAACAATATTAAAAACTCATTTCTTCCAGTACGTCGCATCATACACATGTACCTGTCCCCTGGGTTTCTCTGGCATCAACTGTCAGACGAATGACGAAGATTGTACCGACTCTAGCTGTATGAACGGAGGCTCTTGTATTGATGGCATCAATTCGTATAACTGTTCCTGTCCGCCTGGGTAAGTATTATATAAAGTTCTGATAACTATTTAAATTAATTATTAATTATTTATTTTAATTCTAGACTTAGGATTTTAATGTCTTTTAGTGTTAATATTCTGAAGTCAGTTTTGAATATGTGTTTAGAGATGGATAGCATTAATGGCTAAACCAAATGATTGATATCTTAAAAAAGACAATCTTATATATAAAAATGAATCGCAAAATGTGTTGGTAAGCGCATAACTCGAGAACGGCTGAACCGATTTCGATAATTCTTTTTTTATTATATTCCTTGAAGTACGAGGATGGTTTTTATGTAGAGAAAACGTAAATATGTACCACGGGCGAAGCCGGGGCGGACCGCTAGTATTTAAATATGTATATTATTTGCCTTTATAACTCTTTGCTATACTTATTAAAATAATTATTTATATAATTATGTAAAGTAATACTGAATGATAACGATTTTACGTGAACTATGTATTATATCTCTATCTGCTATCTCGCATCCGTTATCCTTGCCCTATTGCTTAAGAAAACATCAGGCATATCTATGATTTGGCAATTATTGAAGAAGGTTTTCTAATAACAATAACTATGATTCAACCATATTTAATAACATTTTTAACAACTTTGTAACCATATTTTCCCTTCATCCACAGCTACACAGGCTCCAACTGCCAGTTCCGTATCAACATGTGCGACAGTTCCCCGTGCGCCAACTCGGCCACGTGCCACGACCACGTGACGCACTACACGTGCCACTGCGCCTACGGGTATACCGGGAAACATTGCGATGCTTTTGTGGATTGGTGAGTCAAATATTATATTTATATAAGTATTTTCAAACGGATTTAGATGCGATTTTTTTTAATAGAGAGTGATTCAAGAGGAAGGTTTTAGTATATAATTTATTAGGTTTTAGACAAAGCGGGCGAAGCCGCGGGCGGTAAGCTAGTTATTAATAAGTAAATGTGTGTAAAAGTTTGGGTAAATGATTTTATAAATGTTGATTTTATTAGAAAACTTGTACATGTAAAACAAGAAGGAGAAATATTGTAAAGAATGTATGTTTTATTATTTTCTAAGCAGATTAACGTTATTTCTGATAATTCCTCTGTCTAATGAAATGTTTAAAATAATTACTAGACTTTCTTAAGTTAACCTTAATTTGAGTTAAACTTAAAACTTATCTTAAATTTCAAATATAACGTATTATCTTTTTCCCCAGGTGTGAAAACAATCCATGCGAGAACGGTGCGACATGTTCACAAAAAGGTCCGCAATATACTTGCTCCTGCGCACCCGGCTGGTCGGGGAAGCTTTGTGATGTTGAAATGGTGTCCTGCAAGGATGCTAGTATACGTAAAGGTGAGATTTATATAAGTAACTAGATTATACTAGAATAATACTCACATTTAAGGTGCATACAGATGTCATAATATTGCCTCCAAAAAGGAATGTTTTGGGTCAAAATTGTACAAACAATATAGTTAATATTTATTTCTACCTATATTATTTTTAATAATATGACATTCTTTCTTTCTCTTTCCTTCTGAGGATAGAGAATAGTCAATTCATAGAAGTTTAATTATTTTTCAATAATCATTATTTTATATGATGTTACTATTGTTTTAATACTATTAATGCATTATTATTTATGTTTATTGAAATTAAATTATCTTCCACAGGTGTGAAACTGAAGCAACTCTGCAACAACGGTACATGTGAAGACATCGGCAACTCGCACCGCTGCCACTGCCTTGACGGTTACACTGGTTCTTACTGCCACAAGGAAATTAACGAATGTGACTCCGCCCCTTGCCAGAATGGGGCTCTATGCAAAGATCTAGTGGGAACATACCAGTGCCAATGCGCTAAAGGATTCCAAGGACAGAACTGCGAACTAAACGTGAACGACTGCCTTCCAAACCCGTGCCAAAATGGCGGAACATGCCACGACTTGATCAACAATTTCTCCTGTTCCTGTCCGTTTGGAACGCTGGGCAAAATATGTGAAATCAATGTTAATGACTGCAAGCAAGACGCGTGTCATAATAATGGTACATGTATTGATAAAGTGGGAGGCTTCGAATGTAAATGTCCGCCTGGTTTTGTCGGGCCGAGGTGTGAAGGAGATATTAACGAGTGCTTGTCCAACCCGTGCTCGAACCCTGGAACTCAGGACTGCGTGCAATTGGTCAACGATTACCATTGTAACTGCAAGCCGGGCTATATGGGCAGACATTGTGATGCCAAAGTTAACTTCTGCGCGAACTCTCCGTGCCAGAATGGTGGTATATGTACCGCTATTCAAGGTGGACATGAATGTCTTTGCAGCGATGGATTCTATGGAAAGAACTGTGAATACTCAGGATACGCGTGCGATTCGAACCCGTGCCAGAATGGAGGCTACTGCAGAACATCTGAGATCGGTGATTACGTGTGCGACTGTCCGTCTGGCTTGTCGGGCATAAATTGCGAAATAGATTCTATGAACGAATGCCTCAGCAATCCGTGCAAACACCCAGACGCGCGTTGTATCGACAAACCAGGCGACTACTTATGCTACTGTCCACGACAATGGACAGGAAAGAACTGCGATATACACGACCCACACTCAAGAGGTGGTTATGGAAGCCCCGTGAGCGGAGTATACGGTAAAAACCCTGTATTGACGCTGCAAGAACTAGATCTGGCTTTCCAAAGAGAACAATGTGTGAAACTAGGCTGTAAAGAGAAGAAAGGGGACAGCCATTGCGATGAAGAATGTAATACTTACGCGTGCGAATTCGACGGCAACGACTGCTCTTTGGGAATCAATCCATGGGCCAATTGCACTGCTCCTATAAAATGTTGGGAGGTGTTCATGAACGGAGAATGTAACGAGGTCTGCAACACACAAGATTGTCTATTCGACGGGCGAGACTGCGAGAAATCTCTCCAGAAATGTAACCCGATTTACGACGCGTACTGTCAGAAACATTACGCAAACGGACATTGCGACTACGGATGCAACAACGCTGAATGTAATTGGGATGGTTTGGACTGCGAAAATGAGCCGCCTGATCTAGCCGAAGGCGTCATCTCAGTTATTTTACTGATGGACATGAGAACGTTCAAAGAGAACTCTGTTGCCTTCTTGCGAGATCTGGGCCATCAGTTGCGTACAACAGTTCTAATAAAGAAAGATCACCTTGGAAACGACATGGTGCAGCCTTGGAAGGGGTCAACGGACGTTGGATTACAAGATACGGAATTCGGCAAGAAACATCATATTGTGTTCACTGAACGCGGCCAGTCCGGCGTTCAAGTGTTCCTCGAGATCGATAACAGAAAGTGCACAACAATGTCCAATTCGGAATGTTTCTTCTCAGCGCGCGAAGCCGCTGAGTTCTTAGCGGCTACCGCTTCAAAGCATTCCTTATCACCTGACTTCCCTATATTCCAAGTGAAAGGAGTAAAAACTCCAATTATTGATATTCCCACGAACTCCAAATACGTTTTCATCGGCGTTATTTTAGTTCTATTGGCTGGTTTGTTAATTGGCGTTTTAGTAACTGCGCAAAGGAAACGCGCAGCTGGCATAACATGGTTCCCAGAAGGTTTTATAAGCAACGGTTCGTCTTCACGACGTCGGTCGAGACGTCGTGGTCCAGATGGGCAAGAGATGAGGAATTTGAACAAGGGTTCCATGGGATGTATCGATGTGGATATCAATGGAGGTCACATGGTGCCGCCACACTGGTCTGATGAAGACGATGATGGGTCAGCTCCTCCCAGGGCTAAAAGGGCTAGAGGCCCGGGAGATTCTAATGGAGCTCCTGGAGGATATGCATCAGATCATACAGCAATCACGGATTATGAAGAAGCCAGTCACGAGCCGAGGGTCTGGACCCAACAGCATCTGGATGCGGCTGATAGCAGAGTACCACCGAGCATGATGACACCACCCGCTATCGTGAGTATTTTTCTTTCTGTTTAAAATTTATTATACATATTAGAAGCTTTAAATCATTGAAATAATTTCACATTACTTTTGAAAATAATATTATGCTTTTGAGTGCAATGAATAAAACATTACTGTAAGTAACAGTTTTAGCGTAAAATGAGAAACTACAAAAAAAATATTCTAAAATATAGGCATACCTTCATTTTGCACCAAAACAGAGATACAATATAAAAAATCATACGTAACTGCAGTAATTGCGACGTAATTTTTTTTAAAGAAATTGCAGTATCGCTTACCACTAAGTGTATTATTGAAACATCTACACTTCTAAACGTATTATATTAATAAAAAACTTAAAATTTACTATATCTGCCCTATTTAAAATAAAAATTTATCATTTTATTTTAACAGCACGACGGCCACGTAGACGTAAACGCACGTGGTCCCCTCGGCATGACGCCACTCATGGTGGCCGCAATCAGGGGCGGAGGCCTAGACACTGGCTCTGATGTGGAGGATGAACAGACTGCGCACATTATATCCGAGCTCGTGGCTCAGGGGGCGCAGTTAAATGCTGCTATGGATAAAACTGGGGAGACTAGCTTGCATCTTGCTGCTAGGTAAGTTTCGTGTAGTTAAAAGATTTATTAAACTAAATTAATTATTATTAGAGGAAAATGTAGAAAACAGTTAGAAATATAGATTTGAAGACAGAATTTCTTAGTCGCTTATTTGTCCATTATGTGTTATGTAATTATCTGATTTACATCGTTTTTCATTGTTGCAACTTAGTGCGAATTTTATAGGACTTCATGATGTACCAATAAATATATAAAAATCTATTTAACTTTGTATTTTTATCTCTTGCATTTTATAGTTAAGAAACACACAATTCACTAATTCGTAGTTTATTGTAATAAAAAATCTAAAGAAAGTGGAATTAGTGAATTGTTTCTTTACTACCTATATAAAATATATCAAATATTTTGCTTAAAATATTATTAATCCTTTTAAAACTTTCTGTGATGCAATAATACGTAATATTTTGCAAATAAATTGGAATCTATACATAATAGCAATATCTTATACAAAGATACGAGTGCATAGTTATAAAACCTCAATTCATATAATAATTCAATCAAATTCCTCGATTCAATGAATAAAATAAATGAAATGAATAAATAATAATCTATAACCCACTTATAAAATACCTTATTTCTCCTTTCACAGATACGCACGCGCAGACGCAGCAAAGCGTCTGCTAGACGCGGGCGCAGACGCAAACTCACAAGACAACACGGGCCGGACGCCATTACACTCCGCCGTAGCCGCTGATGCTATGGGCGTGTTCCAGATTTTGTTGAGAAATAGAGCCACTAACTTGAACGCTAGGATGCATGATGGGACTACACCGCTTATATTGGCTGCTAGGTGAGATTTTGTGGTCTTCTGTTGTTAATTTATTTATTTATATACATGTTAATTACACATATACATGTGAATACATTAATATGTTACGTTAATTTGTTAATGTGAAGAAGATTAAATATAATGGTATTTGGATATAGTTTGTTATCAAACGTAAGAAGTGGTGGTCTTTAAAGTACCTAATTATCAAATTTAAAAATAAGTTTTTACTTAAAATTAGTTATAATCATTTGGGAATATAGTTGGGTATTCTCATAATTTATCAAGAAAGTGACGTTTTAAATAATTTGAAAACGAAAAATTTGCGAACCTAACATTATTTTCTTAAACTACGAGATCTTATGCTATAACACTGAATAACAAATACCTATAGCACTGCATATTCGCCCACATATTTTACTATAAACTGCATCATTATTATCATAATTTTTCTTAACCTTAATACCAGTAGAAATGAAAAAAAAAACCGCTCTAAATAATCATATTACCCCACAGGCTGGCCATAGAAGGCATGGTGGAAGACCTAATAAACGCAGACGCTGATATAAACGCAGCAGATAACAGCGGCAAGACAGCACTGCACTGGGCAGCCGCTGTGAATAATGTGGATGCTGTCAATGTTCTACTGGTCCATGGGGCCAATAGAGATGCGCAGGATGATAAGGTAAGAAAGAGGGTAGTTTTATATTGAGGGTATGGTGGAAGATACAATACGCAATTAAACGCAAATGGTGATGTAACCGCGGCGGGAATTCCAAGACCGCATCATTTAATTGATATTTGTTAAAAATTACATAGCTTTCTTGTTATGACAGGAAAAGTAATGCTGAAGTTAGTAATTAGTACGTAGTAGTTAGAAATAGTAGGTATAATCGTAGAAGTATTCATCATTAATTAAAACAGATGTTTTTACTTCAGTACTCATTGATTTATGACAGCTACTTATTTTTCCCTGATATTTTTCTCTTATTTTCAACTAAAGTGCTCTGTGACTTTTGTTTATTCTCATCTGTACTTTTCTGTGGTGTACAATAAAGAATTTTTGTTTGTTTGTATAGCCAAGACATGTTCCAAGAATATACTATCTATAATTTTTTCTATTCCCTTTTTTCTAACACACTTTTACCTTCCAGGACGAAACCCCCCTTTTCCTGGGCGCCCGTGAAGGCTCCTACGGTGCGTGTAAAGCTCTCCTGGACGCACTCGCTAACAGAGAGATCACAGATCACATGGACAGACTCCCAAGAGATGTGGCCCAGGAGCGAATGCACGATGATATTGTAAGATTATTAGATGAACACTGTGTGCGACCGCAGCATCATCATCTTATGAGTAAGTGGTTTTATAACGTTTTTAGCTCATTTTCATGCGTCAGTTTATTATCGTATTTTTGTAAACTTTTGATGAGACAGTTCACTATTTTATTTTATCTGCATTACGATTAAATAAAAGAATGCAGCCAACCATTCCAAGTAATGTATTTACAATGTATAACCTAGCTTTTATTTAATCAGACTACAAAAACTCAACTTTAAACAAAACAACCATTATTTCAAGTGACAATTTTTCACATTATACCAGACCTAATTCAAAAACTTACGTTATCAAGTATTACCTAATATTACCTTCCAAATCTTACAGCTTATGTTTCAAAATATACTTAGCAACATCTAATTTAATAACGTTTTAACTTATTACAGCATCACCAAACCCCCATCCTCAACTGATAAGCCAGCCTACAGTGATAAGCGCTACAGCCACTAAAGGCAAGCCGAAGAAGCCCCGCGCTAAAGTGGGGCCCGATAGCCCACAGGAACAGTACGATAATAACTTGCAGGCTTCACAGATACGACGGTATGTTGGAATATATTATACACTAGCTTTCCGCCCGCGGCTTCGCCCGCGTTTTCAAAGAAAATCCCGCATAGTTCCCGTTGCTAAATTTCATTGTAATCGGTTCAGTAGTATTTGTGTGAAAGAGTAACAAACACACACATACACATCCATCCTCACAAACTTTCGCATTTATTAGTAGGAAGTTGGATATAGTAGGATAGGATTTAGTAATTTGTGTTATTCATTGCTTTTTTTTTCTTGTTTTTATAGATAAATGTATTTATATATTTCCTTGAAAGATAAGCAAGTTTGTAATAAAATATTGTTTATCTTAAATATATTGTGTTTCAAGTTGAATACAAATATTATACACACATAAATTGACAAAGAAGACTCAATAATGTTTAATGTTATTTTAACATTTATTTAATAGGTCTATTACCAAAATAATATTTAGTGTTATCACAATGCAACGCGTAGAAAAGAGATCTTACATCCGGTAATATATAAACCGAAAAATATATTATGTTTTATTTTACAGGAAACCAAGTGTAAAAAAGAGTAATAAGAAAGTGGCACAAGAAGTGCCGCAAAGCGTGGAAAGTCTCGGCTTCAGTTTGAGCCCTGTTGAATCTCCGCTACAAAATTTACAGGTAAGCATTTGTTTCTTGTTATTTTTCGCTACTATAATATATTGAATTATTGCACGCCTCATAAGCGAAGCGTTGAGGTGGGTACTACTGTCACTTCGCGCAAAACATCTGATTTTTCAAACTTAAAATGTCTTTATGTATCATACATTGCACTTGTAAGATAATACATACACACACATATTAAGAAAAAACACTATTTTTAACATTCATGATATTTTTGATGTCATTTTTGTTATTTAAACTAGTTAAAAAACAGTTTAAAAAAGTTCTGTCTTGGACGTCCGTGTGTCTGTATGTGCGGATCCTTTTTCTTGTTAACACGATAGCGACCGAAATACTTTACTAATCGAGTCTTTTTTTTTCTCTTACGCTTGAGTATGCTCAGGAATAGAACCCTTTCATTTTTCAGGGTCTGATTCGATTTGGTTTAATTGTTATTAAATAAACAAAAATAATAATTAATAAATATTTATTAAAAAAAAATTATGAGGCGTGCACTTTTGGATTTTCCAAACTATTTAATTTTGTTTTGAGTTTTTATGTTGAAAAGTGTTGACGGCAAAGCTTTTTTTGTTACAATGTTGAAAATTTGGGTATTAATATATACAATATCACCACCTTTAGGGGTATAAATTATGTTTAAAAGCTGTAACAGGTTCGAGTGTTATTTTTAAATTTACCGACTCTGGATAAATTGCCAATTTTACATCTTAATATATATAAATCTCGTGTCACAATGTTTGTCCTCAATGGACTCCTAAATCACTTAACCGATTATTATAATAAAATTCGTACACCATGTGCAGTTCGATCCAACTTGAGAGATAGGACAGTTTAAACATGTAGGTACCACGGGTGAAGCCGGGGCGGACCGCTAGTTGTTTTATATGTATTTACTAAATAATTGAATATATAGGATTTGCCGTCGCCGTACGACGCGACGTCTCTGTACTCGAACGCGATGGCGCAGTTCCCGGGTATGGAGTTGGTGCACAAGCAGCCGCCCAGCTACGAAGACTGCGTTAAGGTAAGTTTTATATTTTATTGTTGTATAAGTGTATTTATG
Source organism: Colias philodice (assembly GCF_061535455.1). Classification (NCBI taxonomy): domain Eukaryota; kingdom Metazoa; phylum Arthropoda; class Insecta; order Lepidoptera; family Pieridae; genus Colias; species Colias philodice. The sequence continues at coordinate 1,875,026 of NC_143088.1, read as the reverse complement.
TATATGAAATTTGTATAAGAAGAGATAAAAGACACTTTTATTTTAACAAAATATTATTTAGGTTCGCAAAAATCTTACTAGGCGTGGTGTCGATTCAAAGTTTATAAAAATTATATTTCATTTCGTCAAATCTAATTTTAATCGATTTTGACTTAGTTTTAATCAAAATCACAATTTTAAATAAGCATTTTCATAGCTGAGATTATTGATACCTCAATAATCGACGATACTAATTTATTAATTTATCAATTCTTTATTACACTTAAAGAGAATAAAAAAGAAATACAGACACTTAAATATAGCCTAAACTATACTAATCCTTAGATAGTACATCCAGAATCTACTTTATTGACCTTATTTACTATTCAATATAACATTAATAAATTCTACTAATATCTTCTTCTCACTTATATTAAGACCTCCCAAAAACACTCATAATAATAAATATATATTCCCCACAGTCGGGCGGCGCCCTGCAGTTCGGCGGCGGCGCGGGCGCCTCTCTGTCCCCGCCATACTCCAACCACTCGCCCGCACACAGCAACCACACCACCTCGCCGCATGCATACATCGGTAAGTTTTAAAAATACTAGTTGTCAGTTTTATTGTACTTTTTTTGATTTGTTAAGTATCAACCACTACAAAAATGGAGGTCAATTCGTATGTTTTTTGGGTTTACTTCAGATCTTTCGGCCGATTCATGATTTGAAAGCTGTTACCTGAATTTAATTTTTTTTCTGTTAATTAATTACATATAAATAACAAGTTAACGAAATGTTTAAAAAAATCGATTAGATTCATAAAAAAAATGCTGGCGGCCAAATTTTGACTGGCTACCTAGTCTTCAAAAAACTATGAACGCATTAATCTTGCGGTGGGATCTCATACTATTTTGTGTACTTCTGACAATCAGAAGGCGGTTTAATTTTTCATGAAAATAATTAAATTCTATAGAAAATTACTTACATTAGGAAAAATTGATTCAGATTTTGTAATATCATAGGTGTTTCGTAAAAAATGTTTTAACTTTATTTCAAAGTAAGTAATGGTTTTTAAAAAGATGTAATTTTTTTCATCTAGTTACCGTACTTTTCATTCTTTACGTTTAATACGAATACGTAGTCGAATCGACGATCGTTGATACGACAGACCTGGAAAAAAAACTTGGTCTAAAAGGACATAAGGCTTATCGCCAGCCTGTCTATTTTGGATGTGTTAAAAAACGAAAATATACTTAATAATTTTTAATCCCCAGGCTCCCCATCCCCGGGCAAGTCCCGGCCGTCTCTCCCCACGTCCCCGGCGCACATGGCTGCTCTGCGCCACCACCACCAGCACCAGCTGGACGCTGCTGCTTACTCTGCACTCGCACACCTAAGTACGTATCGTATCCCTCCATTCCCATCCTCAAGTATCCCCATCCCCATCCTCAAGTATCCCCATCCCCAAGTATCCCCACCCCCATCCTCAAGTATCCCCATCCCCATCCTCAAGTATCCCCATCCCCATCCTCAAGTATCCTCATCCTCAAGTCATGGCCGTCGCTGCTGACGTCAAAAAGCACACCTTATATATCCATATAACTTTTTATTACATACTGTATCTTAAATGTATCCTTGTATCCTTTTAGAATATCAATGTTAGGTGTGCAAACTTTATATGATGTAATATTCATTTCTGACAACTTATTCCTCCCAAGATTTATAAATACAAATCTTAAATACCTTGAAGGAGCGTCTAAAAAACGATGCTGTTTTGGAGAGGAATAGCCGACGCCTTTTGCTTTTTGTATAACCAACTACAATATGTACTGTGTAATCCAATTTAATGTGATAATATGAATAATATACACTTGTAAAGTGTTACAAGTGTTTATGGGCGGTGGTGACCACTTAACATCAGGTGGCCCATCTGCTCCTTTGCTTGCTCTGACATAAAAAAAAAAAATATATGAGAAGCAATAAACGATTTTTTTAAGAACTGCTATATAACCTTATTATGACAGATAAATAATTGCTATATTTCCTAAATTAATTATTTTATCCCATAGGTGCGAACGGGCAACACAACGCGCAACTCCAAGCGGTGATGTCACACGCAGCAGCGCTCTCACACGCACAAGCTCATCACCCGGCTATCACCAATATTATGTCCGGTAAGTTTTATAATTTTATGAATTATTCCTTTTAAAGCATGCAATACATTTAAATAAGCAAAAGCTCTTATTGCTAGGTAGCGATCTCTACCAGGAAACCCTTTTAATTTTGACTAGTTCATACTACGCAAAGTCACTTGTCAAGATATCCTTAATGTTTTAGATTGCTCTTTTCTTTTGCAATTAATTTTTGTTCTAAAACGTATGAGAAATAATCAAACTCAATAATTGATATATTTACACATGTTAGTTATCAGACAATACCTGCTGAAAGAGAGATTAAAAAAAATGTAATAGCATCGTTTGTAGTTAAAAATTAAATAAATATTCATATTTGTATCTTATTTGCAGGTCTGTACGGCAGCTGGGGCATGGGCGACACGTTCCCCACCCCCTCCCCCGAGTCCCCCGACCACTGGTCCACCCCCTCGCCCCAAACCCCCCTCACGCAATCCCCGCACTCTGATTGGTCAGATCGGGCCGCGCTATCCCCTAACGACATGCAACAAGCGAACAAAGGAGCAACAGAAGCCATCTACATTTAAAAATAGAACGTTCAATATTCTATTGGCGGTTAATCTAACGTTTTTTGCTCTTTAAATTGGCGATTCGAATTAAGAACGCGTCGGTTCTATAAAATGAATTCGACTATTTTTAGTTTGCCATTTCTCATTCAGATGCCGTATTTAAATTAGGAACGTGGATTCTTTTTAATCTTTAGCCGTAAAGATGATAAGTACTGCCTTTTTAAATTAAGAACTGCGTTTATTTTTTAAATTATTAGCACCATAGATGTAACTGTGAAGGTGCTAGTGCCGTAGTATAGACTGATTTGTACAGCCATGACGTAGTTAAGGACGATTGTGAACTTTGGTGTATTTTCATGAAATTTACGAAGACGCATAGCGGCTTAGTAATTTATTACAATGTTTTATATCACGACTAAGGGCTGATTTTTCAATCCTTGGTTAAACTTATTCATCGAATAACGTATTAAACTACCATTTCAAAAATGTATTGTAATTGTCCGTATTTGACAGTTTACAGGTGACATTTTAATATGTTCGTGTAATACTTTATTGGACGGATAAATTTTAACCAAGGATTGAATAATCGGCTCTTCATTGTACTACGAGTAATAAAAACAGAAAATTGTAAATTGTGTAATGTTTTAAATCGAGAATACACCAAAACATTTGAAACGTGACGTTGTTGTGTTTGTTAAAGGTCGTGTTTTTAAACATAATCTGCTTATGAGATTGTTTTGCGAGATTTCGTAAAAAATAATTTATGTGTGATTTAGCACGTAATGTACTTTGTATGTAGATTTTTATTAAGATATTCTTAGGTAAGTCGTTAAATTATAAAGCTGAGATTGAAGCCTCTTTTATAAATTGAATATTTAAACTTTTATACGACAGGCGTCAATGTTAGTTGTTGTTTATTATGTTGTTTTCCGCTCATTCTGAATCATTCCAATATCGCTTCCAATTGTTACGACCTGAGGTGACGAAAAACTATTGTTAAGATTTTAAATACTACATTTTTTGTTAAGTTATAGTAAAAAACAGAAAATTGAATGTTCATGAAATTAAAATTAATTGCATCAAATTACAATTAAAACTTCGATCTACAATCAAGATTATTATTTAAATAAGAACTGAAGTTAATTGGTATTTCATCATTCCATAACCTATAATATTATGCAAACCTTGTTGAATAAATTACTTTTGTTTTACACAAGATTAATTTCATTCATATCACGAAAGTATAATCATAAAAACTTTTTCTCATACTTTTAGAAACTAAAACAAAATATAAGTTTAAACAACTAACAATTTCTCATACTTTTTCACACAAAAATTTAGATCAATTATTACTATAATTAACTGAAATGAAATGAAATGAAATGAAATAAATGAAAAATGAAATGAAATAAATTTGAAATGAAATGAAATAAATTTATTTGTCCATTATATGATTTACAATTAATGTACGACAGTGGGAACTATAACGTAATTAAAAAAGAAAAAACGTCACCTCAAAAACTCCAGTACAATAAGTACGAGATCTCATCATTCCATCGCTTTACTTCGGGACCATGCTCAATTACTCCATTTGTATCATATTATTATAATGCGCCTATGTAAATAAACTATATTTAATAATAATTAGCGTAATGTAAGTTTGTTTGTGTCATCGTATGTGCCAATCAGGTTGTATGGTACCCTCAATAATGATCAATTTATTTAAAATAATTTAATTTTTCCCTAAGTTGGATTTGATGATTTTTGTCATGGGAATTCTCAAAATTCAGCGGTAGGGAAAACTAATTATTTAACAATGTGAAGAAATGGGTCATAGATGACGTCGATTCCATGGTTTTGTTGTAGATTTTAGTACAAATTTAGTATTTTATTGTTATTAATGAGTGTGGCTCTTTGTAAGATTAAGTAGATGTTTTTAAAATGAAATTCCATTAATCGCTAAATTCATTATTTTACATTCCATTCCATGATATTTACATTCTTTCTTTAGCACATTCCATTCGTAACACGTTCCGTTTGTAATATTTTAACAATATATTTTTATAAATTTGTGTTCGAAAACTGTTTTTTCGTCTAGAAATTAATTACTCATGATCTTCCCAGTAATCAAACTTAAAAATCAGGCTATATCAATTAGTGTCCTAGATATAATTTTAAATTAATTTTACTAGCCTAAAAGTTAAATTACCCGTTACCATGGAAACGACGTCACATTAGGGTATAAAAAACGCGGGCTTCCTAATGCATTCTTAAATTGTAATCCTAAAGATAACCGCGTAAGTACAAACAATATTTTTCTCATAAAATACACTCATGTATTAGTAAATTTTACAGCGTTTTATTTTAATGAATTTATACTTGGTAGAAATGTTACTTCTTAATTTGTATGTTTGTATGGTATTTAAACAAACACAGTTTATTCGTTCTACTCTTGGTTTGTATAAAATATAAAGGTAATTTACAGAAATTGCGAAAAATAACAAAAATGCTTGTTAAAAGTACAGTTTTTTCACAAATAAACAATGTAATGTGTTTGTTTAAATATTTAAAGAAATTGTAAAACCGACCGTTTTTACGGAAGGTTCTTAATTGTAAATCGGGCACAATAATATATTATAATGTATCTTGCATGATCTTCAAATCTGTGCCTTCAAGTATTGTATCAAATTACAGATATAGTGATAGTTTTAAGTCGCCTGTAAATAAATTTTATCATTATTTTTATGGAATGCATTTCTTTGTAAGAGTTTAATATGTGAGGAGAATAGATTTTTAAATATTTTCCCCGTAACTGACAATAAAGGAATAAATTTTATAACGTTGTTTTACTTCATAACCCCTATCAAGGTTTTTACAATAAATGAAATCACAAATGAGAAATACAGTATGATATTCCAAGAGTTTATTTTTTGTGTTCATAAGCTGAGATTCGCAAATAATTTGGAACGATTTTGAAATAAGATGTGAAAGTATTACATCAATAGAGGTTTGATATTAATTTGTGCAATGCATTTTTTAATCATTTATCTATCATTCATAGACAATTTATTGAAATATGCGCCATCTATCTTAACTCGTCGTACAGTACCATACAGTACCTAATATTATATTTTAATTTGAATACACACTTATCTTAAAAAGCATAATATTTTTTGACAAAGATTACAAAATACTGACTTTTAACCTGTATTTTATTATTAAAAATATCATATAAATATACCTATAGCTTTTGAATTCTATGCGCAAATGTCAATAAAAACGTTAATTTAAAATACCCTCATAAAATAAAATAGCTAATAATATAATCAAATGACTGATCAATAAACGGTTTCGTTTGTAAAATTAGATTATTTCTTAAGTATAAATGTTTTCGATTATTTTCCAATCAAATAAAGTAAGTAGATATTATGTAGTTCGATTTTTTTCTTTTCGATTGCTTTTAAATGAGTGCGTGTGTATGACGGAAAGTGTTTTGATTTCTTGTTTACTGAGAAGCTTTGTTGTTGAAAAAGAGCTTTTTCGATTGAATGAAGACATCTATTTTCTCAATGAATTAATTAAATATCGTTATTTTATATGTAGGGTTATAGCTCTGCTTTTGTGATATTATCTTGTAGAAAAGATGCAACATTCTGCAACTTTCAAAATGCTTCATAAACATACACGGTTACAATTACTGTACTACAAAGAAACAATCCGCTTCCTTCTTATGTAACTCAAAAGAAAATCTAGTCCAGTGTTATTTTGTTTCACCCTTCAGATTCAAAATTAAATTAATATTGTGGTTATAATTTATATTCTTATTGATGCAATACAACAAAAAAAACTGTTCTTATTGAATAATTAATATTACACACCTAGTTACATTTTTTTTATTAAATATAAGTACATATTATATCTAAATCAAGTTATAAATCACAGATATTATATTATAATAATATTATGATATCGGGTTTTACTTAATATCTACGTTAACAAGTCAATTTCAGACAACTAGCCATAAGCCAACACACGTTCGTATATTCTTTCTCCTAGCACCTATATTGCTACACAACTTTATTAACCGACTCTGACAGAACAGTGCTACCACGAGGCGAAGTAACAACAGGATGGTGGGTTTTCGCTACGGTCATGGCCATCATCACCATGGCAACCGTGATCGGGAATCTCTCAGTGGTGATAGCGCTGTGCAAGGTGAAGCGGTCTCCCACACACTTCCCGCTGACCAGTCTGGTGGTAGCAGACCTTTTGGTAGGTCTGGTGGTGCTGCCCATTGCGGCGGCTAGAGAGCTGTTTGTGTTTCATTTACGTGAGTGTTTTTATTGTAATATTTGTGTTTAGAATGAAAGCTATCGTTAGTGAGGAATAAAGATATAAAACGTTGATGATGGCGGCGAGGTAACCAGAATTTTTGCCTATTCCGTCTGGCTCATCGCATAAGAAATCATGGCATAAGAATAGTTTCATTTTATTAAAGTTATAACATTCGTATGAAATATTGAATTAATGCTGTCTTTGTCACGTAACGTAACTACACTGAATAGAACATGTTTCAGCCCGCATGGTTTGCGCTTTCTGGAGCACAATGGACGTGTTATGCTGCACTGCATCCATCCTGTCCCTCTGTGTGCTCGGTTGGGAACGTTGGTCTGGTATAACAGCGCCGCTCGCTCGTGCCAGACGCGGCGAGAGGGCCAGACTGCTTGCCTATGCCGTCTGGCCGATTGCCAGTGCGGTGGCGCTGCCAACTGCGTTCATTCCTTCACCACGGCACTTTCACCCGGGAGAAATGGCTAAAGCATGTACTGTTAACACTAATATTGGGTATGTATATGTGTATAATCCTTAAGATTTATGTACCTATAAGTATAAAAAATTCAGTTATCTTACCTTTCATGTTGCTAGTCATTTTCATCATCTAATAGTTATTGTATTATAATGGTTAAAAAACCGAAATATTTTGTCCTTTCCAGCTACGTCTTTTTCAGTATATCGTTCTCGTTCTACCTGCCAGCGGGCATGATGATAGTAATGTATGGATATATACTTCGTGCACTGGCTGCCCCGCCTCCCATACGTGTGCATAGAGGTCGATCACCAAACACTAATATACAGGTATTACCTATATACTTAGTTCTATTAAAATACTCATCCATACTTTACCGGGATAAAAACTAAAAAACAATACCTTATTCTCAGGAATAACACAGAATAATATTTTTTTAAATATTACCTAAATATATAGAAAAATAAACAAACAGAACAGAATTATATTGTTACATGTTATAAGCATGTGTAACTGTATTTTACAGACACAAACACCGAACAAACCTGGCACCAATCCTACTCCGGTCCCTGAATCTACTCAGGATCTCAATTCTAATGAAGTGCCAAGGTATGTTTAAATAAATGAAACAAGATATATGACTAATGTAAGCCATATACGCTACGGTCTACCATAAAGGTATGCTTACGCAGATCTGAAGGCTGAAATGGGTGTTGACGTGCTGCTCCGGTCGCCGGTCGCTATTCATTTAAGAACTACACAGGTCTACTCCCACACACGTTACGTTGTACCTGTGCAGGTATACCTGTACCTGTCAGGTGTACTGGAGCGTGTGTAGCAGCCGTGTCCGACTGCCCGATAGGTCATCATCAAAGTAAGAAGTACATAAAAGGAAAGCAAAAACAAAATGAATTGGAGGCTTTTATTTCATAGAAGAATGAGGACAGAAGAATAAGAATTAAAAAAATACATAGAAATTTAATGTGATTTTATTTGTATGATGAGATGATGAGAAATCGCGATCTATAAAGCATCAATCGTTTAAAATAACTAAATTCTTATTCGTTCCTAGTTAGGTGACGAAATAAAAAAAGCAAATACAGAGAAATCAATTTAATTGAAGTTTTTGACTGTATTGATTACTTAGGTATCTTCAGGTTTAGGCAATGGTTTAAAAAGATCTTAGTTTTTTTGTTCTCGTATATAAATAATACTTCTTTCCATAGATGGATCAATAATTTTCATAAAGAAATCACAAAGTTCATTTCGTTTACTGTTTAGTTGATCACAGATCATCGCATTTTTTCATTTTTATCCTACTTATTTCAACTTTGATATTTTTAGATATTCAACACCAAAAGGGCGCAAATTAAATATTCCAGGAACATCGAAGAGAATTCCTATTCCGTCACCATTGAAATCACCTCGTGCCTTGTGAGTTAATTTATTTTTCTATGTATAATATGTAACTGTATAACCTACTTCTATACTTACCTTTATTTTGTAAGAATTTAATTTCAGTGTCTCAAACAATTTATCTACACAAAAATCTAAATCTAAATTTTTATGGTATTAGGAAATTTGTTTATGTATACCATATACCCAAGTTACTTTGGAAATCAATTCGTGTGTATGTCGTAACGTTAATATTTGCAGTCGTGGGTTCATGTCCCGTCAGCGCCGCGCCACTCGCACCATTATCAAGCTGATGGGGCTGTTCTTAGTGTGCTGGACACCATTCTTTGTCATGTTGCCTGTAGGTATGTCATTTTTATACAGGTATATTAAAGCCGTCGTAAAAAAATCTCTGTTGGCAGTAAAACAACAACAGAAATTTCGCCATGTAGTCACAACGCGTGATTGTCACAACGCGTTATGTTCATAATTTTCATAAAACACATTTCAGTGAGCTATTTTTGTGCTCATTGAACTTTACTATTTTACCATTTTAACTTAAAATATACACACACCACAAATCTATCTGCCCAAACAATGCTGCTTCCAAATTTCATAAATCTCAATATCTATCCTTTTTTCAAAGTTTTAACCTAAATTAACAAATGAGTTATGAATCTTTCTTTCACCAGATTCCCTGTTCGACTGTGTCTGGGATACAACCTGGCAGTGGTGCACATGGCTGGGCTACCTGAACTCCGCACTCAACCCTTTGGTGTACTCCGCAGCGTCTCCCAGTGTGAGGAGGGCCTTCCAAGCCTCTTGTACCAGTTCGAATGATATGGCCATGACATATAGAGAGAAACGCAGTGATGGTAATTAAAGTGAAACTTTTATTACATCGTCTCAAACTTTTTGGTCTGTGTAGCGCATGTCGCGTGACGGTCGGCTGCCGAGTAGGTATAAAGCAGTGTTCGGAACCGTTCGAACAATTTCACTTTTACCGTGGTTTCATACAACATTTTTGTGTTTTACTAATGTAATGTATGTGTATTTTTAAATTATGTTTAGGTACATGCAGTTGTTAATGGAATTAATTGATGTTAACATTTTTTTTTCCATTTATTAAGAATTAAATACTTTAAATACACACATGTCCAATTTATAAGCCCTTTTTGAAGTCTATTAATTACTTAAGATAAGTATAGGGTGTAAAATAAAACTATGTATTCAGTAAAATAAATACTTTATTTACACTCGTTCGATTGTGTACATTCTCTTTGGTTTCATCTACCCAGGATTATTATATTGTTTTCAACATCGTAAAATTGCACTCGAAAAATACTGCATTATCGGAAGAACTGTAATCTCGACTTACAATACATAACAACAACCATTAGTCAACATTTTATATTATTTACAACTTATAATAAACTTTGAAACTAACAACATCCATAATCAACAACTAGCTTCTAACTGCGCAAAGGCCGAATGAAAAACATGTTTGCACAATAAAAAAATAACAATTCAGAATTATTATAACTACCAACACTGGTATTATTTCATTACACGTATCCGAACACGAATGACATTTGCAATGTCACTTTGACAGTTCCGCAAGATGGCGGCTAGTGTCTCAAGATGGCGGCGCACAAGATGGCGGCGATGTATATTGGCGGGCGGGATAGTGTGCTCGCTCCACCGAAGTCGTTAGCGTCTGGTGAACAAGTCTTGCAAGTACATCTACCAGCTAGGCAATAGCCTGGCTCATCTTCTTCGGATACACATTCCTGGAAACAGATTGTATTTATTTAAAAAGAATATTTAATAATTATATTGTTTAGTAGGTTTGTCAAGAAAATAAATATTAGATTTACTTAATATAATGATCAGTGGATAGTATTTTATGGAGAGTTTTGATACCTAAGCATGTTATATGATTAGAATTTAAACGTTTAAAGCTTTATATCTGTATAGCATTTATAGTGTGATGATTGTAATTTCTGATGATGTTTATTGTAAATAGAATGTTGTATAAAATATCTAAGTAAGCAAAATGAACTAACTTTTTAAGCTTTAATAAATTGTAATTTTAGTATAATATTTATTTAGATTTATTTATTTTTAATGCAATGTTATTTTAAGTTATTTGTATTGAAATGTAGAAATAAATTTTTAGAAATTGAAATCAGATTTTTTATTTTTTACACTTCCAAAATCTTACACAATATTATATCTTTTCTATCGAACTAATTAATTCCAGACACTGTATACCAAGTATCATACACAAATACCTACACAATTAATTAAAAATGTAATATCTCAAATAAAAAATCTGTCAACACAATTATAGTAAAACGAGTTCTACCTCATCCCTAACACCCAATCTACCAATATGGTTGAAAATAGACCTCCTGTAATATGCGCACGCTTATTTACCGCCGAGACCTAACTCCGCAGCAGTTATTATTATATCAGGCGAGATTGTGGTCAAGCGCTTCCCTATCGACAAAAAAAAATTACAACTAGCTATGATTATACCTACCCTATTCTACCATTAGTCCTATGCTCTTATACAACAAAAAATCAGCCTAATTTCTATCTACACGCAAATTAAAAACAAAAAAATAATCTTTTTTTTCTTTCTCACCACATTTATTAGTACACCTATCATATTTTTACATACTCCTGTGCTCATACTAGAAGAAACCTACCTACCCGCAAATGTACCAAAAAAATAATTTCCAATTTCTTTTATTTCTTACCTCATCCCTAACACACTCCTGCCCAGGTCGTCTAGTATGCCAACAATGCGCAGGATTGCCAACAGGCCTTGCGTTATATGCGCAAGCGCAGGCACCTCCCAAACATAATGCTGCGCCGGTTGATCGAGCTTCCGGTACGCCAGATAGAGCGTCACATTGCACGTCGTATTGGCACGCGTCGTTTAGCTGTTTCGCAGCTGTAGATAGACAAATATACTTGTAAAAATTATAATTTTTAAGAAAAAAAATAGATGCAAATTTGTACAAAAATATCTAGTTATCAAGATCATGTTGGTATATTTTTGGCTGTATATGCATTTTAGAACCGTAATTTTATATAACAATTTTAGCGCAGATTTGTAGGAATAATAGCTATTTAACAAGATGTATATTTTTGCAAACAATACCTAAATACCTACCTCACGTATTCATGAGGTACCAACCCACTAGTGTAGTACATTTGTTAATACTTTTTCGCTGCTGAGTGCAAAATTCGTACATGAATGTCATATAAAATAAATTGCTTTATAGTGTAAAATTCTTCTAACTAAATAATAAACACTAAACAACTCACACTCCACACACGCGTTGATGTCCTCCTGCGCGACCCAGTTGTCTCTACACCGGCAAGTGCCGCGACACTCAAGCCCTGGCCCTGCGCATTGAAGGTTGTCCTCACACTGCTCGCCTAGAAGGGCATCTCGGACACATCTGTGGAAAAAAAATGGTTGTCTGTAAAGTCGGTTTACTGACGAAGGTTGAACGTGACGATTGTGCTTCTTTGCCGCTCGTTCCGCGCTCTCGCTGGCACTTCAAGCCTTACGTGGAACGCCTCAGATCGAGGTAACGCCGCATGAGTCATGTTTTTTCGTGCGTGCAGCCGGCTCTATCGAATTATAAGACGTTGTCACGTCAAACTCAAACTCAAACTCAAACATTCATTTATTCAATTAGACTACTATTTAGTAGCACTTTCGAATCGTCATTACATAAGTATTTTTAACATTTACCACCGATTCGGAAAGCAGTATCTATGGAGAAGAATCGGCAAGAAACTCCATAGTTGCTCTTTTAAATCATGTCAATATTACATAATATGTAACTTATATCTAACTACATAATATATCATAATATTCCAAAGAACTGTCCTGTGGTTTTTACGCGATAACCCTCCATGGGTCTTTATCGTCTATATATTCCTGAATACTGTAGTACGCTCTCTGAACTAGTACATTTTTTATATAAGTTTTAAATTTAGAACTACTAAACTCTTTAATATTGTGAGGAATTCTACGTCAAAAAGATGATTACGATGCTTAAAAAAATCTTCAGAGCCAAATTTCCGAGGGCCAAAGTGAAACATGTTTTTCCGTTAGTCAATTTCAGGGTGCAATTTAGAACCTAGTGGCATAACTAATAACGACACAATTTACTGTCACAAAAAAGTTCGGAAGTTCACTGCATGTCAATCAGAATATCTTTTTTTGGCACAGATCTATTGAAATATCAGTTCCAATCGGTGTAGGTAACAATGTGAAAAAACGAAAGGTTTTTTCCATGTCTAAGCTTAGCCAAAACTCTAATAAAATATCTCAATTTTGTGTTTATAACATGTAATAAACAGTGTTGTTCAATGTTCGGTGGTTTGTTTTCGACATCAACCACAAAATCAGAACAACAGCTCAATGCCAATTTCAATTAGGTATACCATTAACTTTGCTTCTAATGCTCACGTTCCAACTGTCCAATCTCACCTCCCTTAATAGGACACTCGGGAGCCTATCATTCAAAGTTCGACCCTATTAACAACTCACCTAGTCCCATTATCCCTTGGACTGAACTGCAGCTGGCAAGTACAATACCCTCGCACACAGAACGCCTGTCGCTCCGGACCAGGTTCCCCGAGATAACAGTTCTGATCTACCACACAGCGCTCACCGACCACTGAAATTGGAAAATTTGTGGTTCAGGGAACTATATGACGTCAATATTGTCTATTAAAGTTATTTCTGTAACGTTGAAAGTTTTGCAAATTATTGTGATTGTTTTGCAAATAATGATGGATCTCACGTGCTAGATATAGCATATTATATATATTAATTTAAACAATAGAACGCCTATTGCACTACACATAACACAATATATTAAAAGAAATTACTGTACTTCAATGTCCAGCCTAATGGAATGCTTTATTTATACTATTCCACTTTTTCCCAGGGCAATCTCTATTCTTACTGTACGATTGAGTAATCGACAATGTGACTTCCCGGAATACGATCCGCTGATGTAGCACCTTTTATTATTTTGAATTATTTTAACATATTTAAATAGTTCGCATTACGAATCCGCACCGGACGGTACGGAATCTCAATCCTAATCTTCACTTATTTCATCCCATCTGTCCATTTACAGCAATATCTCAAATAAACATTTCTTTTTTATTATCGATAGGGAAGCGCTTGACCACTGTCTCGCCTGATGTTAAGCTGAGATGTGGTCTAAGATGGAACGCGCTTCCCTAGAAGGTAACTGTTCACACTACGCTTGAAGACCCAATTATCTCAAAATATCTCTTATAATTTATCCCAACCCCGAACACTTATTATGTGTGAGTGAGGGTGTGTGTGTGTGCACATACCAGCGCTTTCATAGCATCGGTCGGTATCAAGATGAGCGCCGGTTGCGCACGCGCACGTGCCGTCTACGCACTCAGAGTGCACACCCATCGTGGAGTGGCATTGGATGTGCTGTACACATGCTTCGCCGTTGCGGGCCTCTGGAAATAAGATAATGTTCTATTAATTAACTATATCATTGAGCATTTAATGACGAACATGTTTGATAAAATTCAGTTTGGGCGTAGCTAAGTATGGAGATGAAAACATAAAATTCAGGCGAAAATATTAAACAGGTATTAAAAAAGGAACTAATCTATATATATAAAAGAAAGTCGTGTTAGTTACTCCACTTATAACTCAAGAACGGCTGAACCGATTTAGCTGAAAATTGGCAGGGAGGTAGTTTAGAACCAGGTTGAAGGACATAGGATACTAAATATGTACCACGGGCGAAGCCGGGGCGGACCACTAGTTAATAATATTGGCAAGGCTGAAAAAATTGGATGCTTGATGATTGTCAACATATTACAAGTTTCAGCAAACTCTTGATAGCTCTCTTGGTGCAGTGTCCTTAAGGCAATTTGAAATAGAGTGAGAATCAATTTTATTTATGTCATATTTGTCCGAAGCATCATTACACTTTAACAAAAGATTTTGAAAGTTTCTTATCCAGCCTCACCAATAAAAGACGTGATATCTTCCTACCTCACCAATTCCTTCCTACTCCTCATTATAAAAGCCAAATCCTTACCTTTCAAGCACCCCTTATGCGTGCTATTAACAGCCGCGTACACGAAGCCATCCTTGCAGACGCAGTAGCTGCTCTGCTTGCAGAAAGCATTGTCTGGACACTGGATGTCCGTGTTGCAGACATTTCCAGTCCTCCCTGGGAAAAATACTTCCATTAGTATACATAAACTAACTTGAAATACGCAAAATCGAGACCTCTCAAAGCTCAAGATGTGCAATTTTTTAAAAGACAATTGTTGATGATTTGTTTCTATTGGCGCGTCTATCCATAGCGCGATTCTCTCAATAAATGCACTGTTATCACTACATAGTATAAAACAAAGTCGCTTACTCTCTCCTGTATGATTAAATCTTTAAAAGTACGCAACGGATTTTGATGCGGTTTTTTTTTAATAGATAGAGTGATTCAAGAGGAAGGTTTTAGTATATAATTTATTAGGTTTTAGACAAAGCGGGCGAAGCCGCGGGCGGTAAGCTAGTGTACAAATAAATTGAACCAGTTTCTGAGATAATCTCGTTTTACTGAAACTCTCTTATCCAGCTTTATAGAATTAGATGTAGAAACAAAAAACTATGTAATACAATCCTTACAGATTTTTTCAACATTACGGGAGTTACAGAGTCTGGCAAAAGATTTAAGTTTTATTTTTTTGTTATAACCTCGTCTTCTAGTATTATTCTTTCTTATGTTGTCGAATAAAGTAAAGAAAATATGTATAAAGAATATCAAACACTTAGTACCATATCTTATTATTTTCTGATTGATTCACCATTTTATATTCATTTCATAGCACATTGTTACTTTCATTACTTCGTATGATTGTCTGTGCGACCTCTATGAGAGTGATTTTCACACAATGCAACAAGTTATGTAATTTAATTGGTGGTTTTTATCAACTTTCTATTAAGAATACATTCATACTGAAATCTAGATAATTCAATCACTCTAAATGCAATATTTTTAGGGTTCCGTACTCTAAGGGTAAAACGGGACCCTATTACTAAGTATCCGCTGTCTGTCTATCGCTTCGTTTCGTATTTCCGTTACCGCTATAACAACGAATATAAAAATTAAAAAAAAGGGATTCCCCTTATTACGGAACCCTTCGTGCGCGAGTCTGACTCGCACTTTGCAGGTTTTTTTTTATTTTCAATCATATTAATGTACCGTAAAGTTTTTAGACGTTATTCCATTATCATATTTGTTGATAAGAAATTAATTCGTCTAGATAACCTAGTGGGGTAAGTAAATAAACAAATTGGGACATTTTTCACATATATATTTACGCACACACTCACATTTGACATTACTATTACATATATGGAGTATAATTATAGATCTATATCTCCAGTCTTTTTGCACACTACTTATAAGAAAAAATGACGTGTGGCACTCGGGGACTGCCGCGGTAAAGCATAGCATGCCTTCAAGCCACACCTCCGAGCCCGTCGGAGTGGGGAGCGTGAGGTTTTTTCGTTACGGAATTTCTCGATTCGGTCCCCGCGCTCAAGGCCCGCGATAGAAGCTATGCAATAGCTTAATAATACCCACTCTAAGTACACATCACACATAATATTTATTATTCTCTTACTAATATCACTTTTCTTGCTCATAATAATTAAGTCATGAAATGACATGCTTGAAAATTTAACAAAGAAAATAATTATCATGGAAAAATTCGCTATCAAATCAAAAATAAACCCGGTAGTAACTGTATTGTTATCAGCCATAGTACTATTATAGATAAGACTGTTTACACACAATCTGTATTGCGGAGACATGTGCAAACTTTGACGTTTTTATTTCACGGTGTGTACTGCCTTTATTTTGTAGGCAAACCTTCTGAAGGTTTTAGCCTTTTATTGCCTATAATAATTGTATTATATAAATTAGTAAATTATGTATAGGTACCTACATCAGATCTCTGTTAAGAGCATTAACTATATAGGTTTGGTTTGAAGTGCTTTTTTAATGTATGTTATGTGTCGTGTTCATTTTAAATAATAGGTACCTACTTATTTCGAAAATTACTCTTCATAATTACCTACTCAGTGATAATCTTTGGAATGCCAAACAAAAGTTTGAACAAATATAGCTACAACAAATGTGTTTTAGCTATATTTATTCAAACATAGTGTTTTTGATTTAATTTAAGTTATTTATGCATGCATTATCAGAACGAAATAAAATTCAAATCATTGAACTAATTTAGTAATTTACGTATCGAAGCTATAAATTGGCAAATTGCAGAGAATAGCGGTGCATTGAGATTTATGTGTTTGTAGAAAGCTTCATGGAATTGTGGACGCTATTAATTCACAGTTATTTACATTTGTGACACTTTTTAACACTTAATTAAGTGTTGAGATTTTGAGAAGAATTTAATGGACATAAAATTTAGTGGTAACTTCTTAATTGTAAAAAGAACGAGTTTATGTATGTTTGTAATTTATTGGCAAGGATTTTAAATTATTATTTTTCTAAGAAAAAAACTAAAAACCGCCGTCAAATGACACAAGCTTTTAAATAAAAATTCAGTAGAAATGAGAATTCCTCCTTTTTTTAAGTAGGTTAAAAAAGTTAATAACTACTTGCTTATAAAAAATTCCACCAAAACGTGTTTAGAATAATAAACATTTTGTTATTACGTAGTGTCTGTAAATAAATCAATGAGATATTGTGTCCTAAGCCTTTTTTTTTTTTTTTTTTTTTTTTTTTTTTTTTTTTATAGTGGGGAAATCTTCCAAAGATACCCACGGCCCCCGGGGAAGGAGCCGTGGGTTATGTCGGATTCTTACCGACTAAAACCCCACTGTGTTCCGTCGAGCCGCTTTAATGATGGGGCCGCGGGTATTTGTTAGAATTCTTCCGCGACCCCCTCGGCGGCAGCCCATCTCCAGGCCAGGCGCAAGCCAAGAACAGGAAAGGTGGTTTGCCTGCTCTTCCCTCCCGTTGGCGGCATGAGCGGAACACGTCTCAAGTCGCCTCACCGCACCGGACGATGGATTACATTCCCCGTTCCACGGCCCGGCGCCCTTCGTCAAGGAGGCACGTTGCGACCGTGTAAAGCGGCCGCAACACGGCGACGACGCCCAATGAGACGTCTGCGCCGGATCGGGTCCGCGTGAGGATCCCTCTCGCGCACCCGCTCTGCCTCCTCTTTCTGCGAGATCACGCTCTCTGAGAATGCGATCACCGCACGCCAGGATCTGTCGCCATCCACCATTGCACGAACAACGGAGGGTAGAGAGAGATCCGGCCCGATTATCGCGACTAAGCGAGCACGGGGCTCGGCCCACGCGGGGCACACGGCAAGAGTGTGATCTGCCGTGTCCTCCGGGCAGGCACACCAGTGGCAGACCATGCTGGGCTCCCTCCTCGCGACTTTACACAGGTACCGCCCGAAGCAGCCGTGCCCGGACAGTATCTGCGTAAGGCGGAAGGTTATGGCCCCGTGCCGCCTGTCGCACCACTCTTGGAGGACTGGACGTATGGCCGCAACCGTCCTCTCACCCGCGCTGGGCTCCTCGAGCCGGCGTTCCCACTCTCGGAACCGCCGCTCGACAGCCTCGGCCCTCCACTCCTTTACTTCCTCGTAGGAAGGATTCACCCCATGTGACCTAGACGCCGAGACGCGGCGATACACGTCCGCTAGCATCTCGGCGTCCAGATCCCATGGCGGCGTTCCGGCCATTACGCAGGCAGCCTCAAAAGACACCGTGCGGTATGCCCTAACTACCCTGAGCGCCATGACCCGCTGCGGCCTCCGCAAGAGGGGTCTGATACGGGCGCTCAGGGTGTCTGCCCAGATGGGGGCCCCGTAGAGGGCCATGGAGCGGATTACGCCAGTGTATAGCCGGCGACACCCACCCCCAGCACCTCTAAGGTTTGGCAGCAAACTTCCCAGTGCTCCGGCCGCCCCTACAAGACGGGGGGCGAGGCGACGGAAGTGCTCCGTGAACCTCCATCGGCTATCCAACACGATGCCTAGGTATCTCATGGTGGTGGTGACCCTGATTGCTACCCCATCCACCCGGATCTCTGCGCCTGCGCTATGTAGCCTCCGGCGACCAGGAAAGAAGATGGCTTCGGATTTCTCCAGCGCCACCCGTAGTCCCAACCGCCGGATGCGGCACACCACCTGCTCAACTCCCGTGGTAGCTAATAAAGCTGCGTCCTCGTATGTGGCCCCACGCGCAGTCACCAGAGTATCGTCGGCGTAACAAGTTACGCCAACACCTGGGAGGTTAGTGGCGCGCAGGACCCAGTCGTACCCGATGTTCCACAGAAGAGGCCCGAGGACCGACCCCTGTGGGACACCGCACGACACTTCCCTCTCACTCCATCCATCGCGGGTTGGATAGGCAACAGTCCTATCTGAAAGGTATGACTGCAGCAGTCGCACCATGTAGCCCGGCACGCGATGATAGTGGAGAGCTTGCAGGATACTGCCCCACGGTAGGGTGTTAAACGCGTTGGCGATGTCCAAAGACACCGCCAGGAGGACTTCTCCACTAGCGGCCGCATCTTCTGCGGTGGCTCTCACGCGAGATATTGCGTCGAGTGTGGACCGACCACGGCGAAAGCCGAACTGGTTCCCGCTGAGGTCTGGTCCCACTCCCTCCAAATGGTTGACGAGGCGAGCTGCGAAAACGCGCTCAAAAAGCTTGCTCACCTCGTCAAGCAATACAATGGGCCTGTACGCTGAGGGCGAATCGCGCGGGCGCCCCTCCTTTCTTAACAGGACCAAATTCCCTGTCTTCCACCTACGGGGAAATTGGCCCCGCTCAAGGCAAGCCGAAAACAACCGCTCCACCCGGGGCCCGAGGGCTTCCAACGCCAGCACCCAAGCTCGGCCAGGTACCCCGTCAGGTCCAGGAGCAGTGTTTTTCCCTTTAAGCCGCGTAACTGCCGACTCCAACTCCTCATGGGTAACGGCAGGGATTTCTTCTGCGGGCTCCTCCTGTGACGCAGGTGTCGCCGCCATCGGCGGAGGAGAATATCTTCCCCGGTCCGGGAACAGAGATACCACAACCTGTTCTAACAGACGGGGCTCGAGAGACTGAGACAGGGGCGGAGCCCACGGGCGGAGCTTCTGTCTCACCCGTTTATACGGCCGACCCCACGGCACTCGGTTCAGACCCTCGAGCATCTCTTCCCATGCTCTATCCTTGGCGCTGCTGATTGCCTCCTTCAGAGAGGTAACGCACTCCCTGTAGGAGGCATACAGTTGCGCTTCCTCCACTTCGTCCCGTGCACTCCGGCGCCGGTGCCTGGTGTACGCCCGCCTCGCAGCCACGCAGGATGCGCGCAGCTGGGCAATTTCGGCGGACCACCAATACATCGGTCTTCTGCGCGGATTAGAGCGAACTCTACTCATGGCCGCATCACACACCTGCGCCATGGCATCAGCCATCCATGCTGCATCGTCCTCTACTGATTCGATCTGCGGTGCAGGGATCCATGCCTGAACTATGGCAGCCTCAATTAGGAGTTCCCTATCGAGACTACGAATCGACCAACGTGGACGTCCACCATTTAGGGAAGGCTCACCGCGAAACGCGGATGGCGCAGAGACGCTGAAGCGGATGTATCTGTGGTCCGATAGCGTTTCCACATCAGTTACAACCCTCCAGTCGCTAATTCGCCTTGCGAGGGGGGGGCTAGCGAAGGTGATGTCGACGATGGAGCCCCCTCTTTGCCGCACGCATGTTAGCTCACTCCCGCGATTTACGACCGAGAGATCAGCTGCGACCGCCCAGTCCTGCAGCACCGCACCCCGCGCATTTCTCACCGATGATCCCCATGCCATTGATTTGGCATTGAAATCTCCGGCTAGAAGCACGGGCTGCGAAGGAGCGAGGTCAATCAGTTCCCCAAGATCTGCCAGGAACCGCTCGAATTCATCCAGGCTACGGTTGGGAGAGAAGTAGACCCCGATCACTGTGTTACCATTGATCGAGGCCGAGACACAACCCTGCCGCCGGACTACCCTTTCCATTACTGTGCCGCCCTGCGTTATTAGCGTCACCAGTCCATCCAAGTCGGCCGCCCAGTTGTCCCGGGACGGCACGAAATAGGGCTCAGCCACCACCGCCACATCTATCCGCCACTCCGCCAGACTCTGGAGCAAAAGATCCTGAGCTCCGGCGCAGTGGTTGATATTGCCTTGGAGGAAATGGAGGAGAGCCATTACTGCGTTTCCATTTCGCTAACCGTCACATTCGCCTCGACGGGCGCGGGACAAGGACCCGGCGCGGTACCTGGACCATCGCGTCCCCGATTTCCTCTTTTCCGCTTGGGAGCCTTGCAAGCCGGGCCCCCGAGCCGATGACCTGCCGGTAGCTTGGCCTCGGAGCATAGAACGCAGCGAGCGGCGGAGGCAGAACATTCCCCGGCCTTGTGGTCTGTTTCTCCACATCGGAAACAGACGTTACTCCTATCTACGGGCGAATTGCACGCAGCTCTTACGTGCCCCACCTCTAGGCATCGGAAGCACCGCTGCGGCTTCACCCTGCCAAGCGTGACACTTGCAGAGATCCACCCTACTTGGATACGGCCCACCTGTGCCACCTTCTTTGCCGCGGCTATCGGGCAGCTCACCCAGGCTGAAGTCAAGCCGCGAGAGCCCACGCGCAGTCCACTACACTTAACGTGTTCTGTAGGGCATTCTCCTGCCTGAGAAATCGCAGCCACGACATCATCTACAGCCGCCGAGTCGTCCAAGCCGATGATGTGCACTTCAGTGCATTTCACCGGCCTGGAAACCTTGACGGTGCCTTCGTCCCAAATCTCCCGCAGCTTTGCAGCGAGAGCATCTGCCTCCTTCGAGCTTGCGGCACCAGGGATTTCTAAAATCCTTGCTCCAGTCGCGGCACGCTTGAACCGCAGCGCACCTACACCGATTTCCGCCAGATTAATCTTTTGGCGTGATCCAGCCATTATAGAGGCATAAGTGACGCCTCGCTCCTCTGCGCTTGGCTGCAGAGCAATTACGACAGCCGAGGACGAAGGGTTGCGCAACCTCTGCGCCCTCGTGCGCACTCGCGCCGGCCCCTTTTTCTTTTTCGCCTTGCCCTTCTTTCCGACGACCGTCCATTCCTGCTCCAGCCGTTGCTGCAACTGGGGAGCAGAAGAAGTGGTGGGCACAGTCTTTTCAGCTGGCTTGGTCTTTTCCGGCTGCCGTGCAGCCTTACCCTTGCCCTTCCCCTTGGCTTTTGCAGCTGGATCCGGTTTTGCAGGCTTCGCAGCAGGCTGTTCCGGTTTTCTCGCCTTTGCTGGAGCAGCACCTTTCGCTTGCGCCCTATTAGGGGGCTTTGGCGGCGGAAGAGGAGGAAAGTCCTCAGTTGGGGCTTGCCCAACCGCCATTTCCTCAACCCTGCCATCCCCCGCCAATGGAGGCCTTACACGCCTTTTTGGAGGGAGGCGCTCCTCCAACGCTTCAAACCGGGCGTCCACCATTCCCCCAACCTGCCGCATAATCTCCGCGGTCAGATCAGAGTCCACTCGCGTTTGCATGGGCTGTGCGGTCCCTATTATGGCCTTCAGCTCTCCCACCTCTTTTCGGAGGCCCGCGATTTCCGCCTGTAACTGAGTGTTCGCAGCTTGCAGCTGCCGCGTCTCCTCTGATGCAGTACGCTGTGCAAGAAGCACCGCCGCTTCTTGAATGGTGTCTGAGGCATCCTTGAGGGAACGTTTGAATGCCACCCTTAGGTTGGTCGATTTTGCACGCACCTGCTCGATGGCATCCAGGCTCTCCTCTATACGGCGTTGGAGGGCCGCGGTAGAATCGTCGGCAAGACGTCCGTCCCCAGTTTCTCCAGCGCGGGAGGTACCGGCTCGAGAGGCTCGGGTGACCTGCGTCTCCTCGCTAGCCTCGAGCTCCGATTCCCTCCGTATGCGCGACAAGGCCTTCCTAGCCGCTGTCATGTCCGCTAGGGTCTTTCTTGCAGAGGCTGTACCTGCACAGAGCCCAGCTGCTGCAGCCCCTCGCCCTTTGCCCCTTTTCGAGGCTTTCTTGGCCTGCCGCGTTCGGCCTTCTTCTGTGGAGGAGCCTGAGCAGCTCGCTCCAGAGGACCGCTTTCGCTTGGCCCACAGTCTATCCTCCTCATATGACTGGACCGTCATGAGACTATCTACGGACGTTGCCGTGGACAGCCCACTGGGTCCAGTCTTCCTCCTTCTGGTTTCAACGCGCCCCGTTTGGGTGCGCGCCTCCACCCCACGTTCCGTTTCACTAAGCTTATCGGTCTCCGTTAATCGTTTGCCAGTGGTCAGTTGCTCAGTAGCATTAGGGCCTGATGCATCACCCGTATGGCGGCCAGTGCCCCCTCCAGAATACGATGGGGCTGACGGTTCTGTCCCGTCGGGACAGTCCCGTGAGGGATTCTCCACACTCGAAGCGAGGTGGTACCCTCCTGGAGTAGTTTTCGTTTTATTGACCTCCATTTTTGCTTTTTTATTAACCAGGGGGCGCTCCCCTGAGACATCTCTATCTGCCGGATTCCCACCGACCATTCATCCTCTCGCCGAGTGTCACTGACTTAGGATTGGGGTAATTTTTTATAGGGGTTGTCTTCCCCGCAGTCCCGAAAGACTCCCGGCCCTGTCTGCCATCCTGCGAGCAAAAGCTCCGCTGGCCCCTTTGAGCCACAGACACGCACCAAAGCGCCAATCGCCATGCATCTCCTGTTTACTCTTCTAATAAGAGAAGAACAGAGAGCAACCAGCTCGGTCCATATTCGCTTCACTCAAGGTGCTGGCTTGCACCCCAAGCTACTGAGCCCCTCCGCCGCGACAAGGCTTGGACCACGGGGGGATTGTGTCCTAAGCCTGCCTGATAAAAGCCTGATACCTTATTTTTATTTACGTACATTGAAGACCTTTTAAATAATTTAATCTATATTAAAATATCATGATTCACGACATAAGTTACATGTTTTTCAAAGGAAACAGTTTTAATATGCTAATTAAGTAATTACTAATTAGTTAATTACCAACTAATAGCCATTTAAGTTAATACTTTAAATTTAAATTAATTTGAGGTAACACTGTCCTGATACGGTTATCACGAACGGCGTGACCCACTTTGATGAGATTCTTGTTAGTCAATATAAACAAACACCATAAATGATGTGTAAATTACATTTTTATGGTGTCTCTACTTAGAAGCACGAATTAATTCTGATTTGTCTATGATTTTTTCTTTCTCATTTATGTAAGTACATACTAGATATCCGCCCGCGGCTTCGCCCGCCAAAGGAAAACCCGCATACTTCCCGTTCCAGAGGTATTTCCGGGATAAATAAATAATATATAGTTACTAATATATACATAGTTACATTTATAACAATGAAAGCGTGACGTCCTTATGTAATATCTCATGTAAGTATACGCGGAATGGCTGTATCGTTTTTAAGCAAATGTATTCAGAACGGTATATTATAACCAAATTATTATATTACATACGCGAAGTTATTCGTGCAATTTTTTATGTTTTTGTATGTTTGTCCATTACTAATAACTAGAGCCCATCTAAAATAAATCTTTAATTGAAAAAAAAGTTAAAGATATCCAATTGTATAAAAAATTTGTTTTCGAGGACAGAAAAAAAATGTTTGAGTTTGATTAAAAAAAAATTGACCCTTTAATTTATATTTGAATTTATTTACAAAAAATTCTACTGTTCTAGTCTTTTCAAAACGCATTAAAAATAAAAAGCATATTATTTTATGATTATAAACTCAGTAGTTTCAGCTAACGATATTTCATAGATTTAATAAAATCTGCTTCGTGTCAAATAAGTGTGAAATAAAATATAGTAACGATACAGTTGTAAAAAGAAATAACCGTAATAAAGCAATTTACTTGAGAATAACAATAAAAACGGTAATATTTCTCTATGATTCAATATTATGATTGATTTTTATTTGCATTCTAGTCTGTAGACTGAGAGTAAAGATTCTGTATATGTAATATGTATTGATATTATACAAATAAAAATGGTTCATTCTTTAGTATCTATAACTTGACTTACTTGACTTATGTTCCTGTGTCCCCTAGCTGGGGCAGAGGGCATCCCCAGTTAGGGTTGCCAACTTTTTTTACAAGAAATAAAGTATATTCAGGTCTATGAAGATTATTAAACAGTATTTTAGCAAAACAAAGAGTATTAATTGTAGTGTGCGCCCTCTGACTAAATAAAAAAAATTTGTGAGCGTCTAAATGTAACACATAATAATGTGTCTGCACTTGATGCTGATGCTGAAAACAGTATTTTGTATACTTTTTTTTGTTAAACAGCAAAAAGTATAATTTAGTGAAAAACTGTAGAATACTGTTTAAAACAGTATAGTTGGCAACCCTATCCACAGTGCTCCGCCAGGCGATTCTATCGAGAGCTTCCCTATCCGTATAGTATAGGTAATGTTAGTAGTTCCGTATCTATAACTACTAACATTATAAAGCTGATGAGTTTGTTGTGAAGAGAACGCGCTAATCTCAAGAACAACTGCCCCCTAGACAAGTAGCTTTCTATTAGCGTAAAGTTCAATAGAATAGATTATGAATGTATGAGATTGACGTTTGATTACGACGACGACGACGATTGATTATGTCAATCTCATACATTCATTATCTATTCTATTGAACTTTACGCTAATAGAAAGCCACTTGTCTAGGGGGGCTGGTCCGATTTGAAAAACTGTGTTGTACCTAAATAGGTACAACACAGTTCTCTAAACAATAGAGAAAATTTGTTCCAAACACATTTGTGTTTTTTGTTAATCTATAAGTAGGTACTTGTTTGTATTTGGACGATTTCAGATTGATCTTCATGGATATTCGATCTTCCTGCCTTTCTCACTTAGAATAGCTTAACAACTTGCTTCAATACAAGACATAATTACGAAGCTTGTAGTATCCACTTTACTACTACAATAGATTCTCTCGATTTTTTTTTCGATGTAACATAGAACAACTACCGCCTTAATCTTAAGGCCAAGATTGTATAACGAAGATTAACTTTATCAAAATATTTTATGAAATACAGTAAACATTTCAAAACTATTTGTATCAGGGCTACATGCTATTATGTTTAGAGTGACGTGATTTTCATGTGAATATAATCCTTTGGCACACTTTTGTGTTTACTCTGTTTGATAAAATTAAAAATATATTAATTCCCTCTCAAATAATGACAAATCATGTTTGTCATTCTGTTGAAATGCAGTATTTGAATCCTAATATAACATCCTAGACAACAATATTAGATATTTGTATGGATAACTAGCGGTCCGCCCCGGCTTCGCCCGTGGTACATATTTACGTTTTCTCTTCATAAGAACCATCCTCGCACTTCAAGGAATATAATAAAAAAAGAATTATCGAAATCGGTTCAGCCGTTCTCGAGTTATGCGCTTACCAACACATTTTACGATTCATTTTTATATTATAGAAGATATATATTTATTACATAAGTTAGAGTCTATAGGTTCTAATAAGCAACAACTTTTCTATTCTTATTATGTAATCTATTGTCTTGAAATCGTTTCTCTATATATTGGACTTTATGAAGTGCATCATAGTATACACATTACAAATAAAATAATCATACAATTAATTAATACCGAAAAATGTCCAAGTTCTAAATACAACAATTAAAAATAAATGAAACTCCAAAAACCAAAATACACAATTTTTACACACCCACATCTCAAACAGTTAGTACGTATTGAAAATTGAACAACAAACTCATACTCAAAATACACGACTTTTACACACCCACACTCACCCACATCTCAAACAGTCACGTATTAATAACTATTGAAAATTACCCATCAAAATATATTAAAAAAAAACTTTAAAAAATCACAAAAAATCCACTTAAGTACATAACGTAAATACCAAATCACACCACACCATTCAAATCTGGCACTCAACACAACCTAAAAAAAATAAATAAAAAAAAACTTACGTTTCTCCGGCCCCTGCGCGAGTCCAAGGTCCAAAACCGCGAAGCCCAAGAGGGCCAGTATGTAACCTTTCATGTCACCAGCGCGCGCGATTCACGTCTAGAGAATAATATAATTAAAACATCGCATACAGATAAGATAGTGTTATCTTTTGATTAATTGTGATAGGAAAAACACGGGTCACGAGACAAAGGGCTGGAGGGGATCGCAGCATCAGTTGGTCCATTTGTTCAGATTTTTATACGAAAGATTGGATAAATTAATATCAATGTTGTTGTATAATTTTGATTGGTACCGTTATTGTGTTTTGAGAGGACAATATTACGATATACTAGATCCTAAAAGATAGATAGACTAGGTAGGTATACTCTTCTGAGAGCTTGTGAATGCCTCCAGACATTTCCTAAACATTTAAGAATTTTTTTTACGGATGCCGAAGCCCCTTTACTATTCAAGTTGGCGAATGCCGAATAACACTATTTTATTTTTTGTAATTTATATTACACTAGATAAGTAGTGTTTTTTTTAATTCTAATACCTATGCGACGTAAGCAGAAACATACAGTAAAAAAATGAACCTTGATTTCAGATTAATTTGCCATTCAGTCATTGCCTTCAAAGTCTAAAGTAATGTAAAGCGGAGTCAACGACAGTTTTCTAATACTATAGAAAGATCCAATCAAAAACAAAGAAGCTGTAATAACCCAAAATTCATACTAATGTTTCGCTCCAACGACCACACAGAGTGATTTCACACGAAATTTACTGTTGCGTTACAGATATTAGAGCCCTTCCACACAGTACAAGTTAAAACATTGTAAGTAACTAGATTTTATAATTATTTGGAAGGAAAATAAAGAAAATAAGATCTCCTTAACGATCACCTTTTATGGTGTATAGTAAAAATAAAAATATTTTGATGGCAAAAATTAATATATGTACCTATGATAATTTTGTGAATATTAATTATTTAGCTAATTAAAAAACTGAGGACCTTAATAGCTACAATGTCATGACACGATAAAAAGCTTCATCACAAACTAACAAAATTATAAGACTGATTCTAAAAAAAATATACAAGTTACAGAAAGTGTCGGTGTGAAGCAGCCTCTAAGTAGAGTTTGAGAAAAGTTCACAACTTGTACTTAAGTGTCGATGTCGTTAAACTAAGCGTTACCAAGTATTATTTAACCATTACTTAGACGAAAATTCGAGTAACGAGTTTGAACCATTATTATAAAATTAACTATGTAATCCTGATATGAAAACGGCCATTTATCCACATGTAAAGAAATTCACTAAAGAATGAAACACAATCTCAATTCCCTAAATATTAAAAGTTTTTGGAAAAGGGATACTAAAACACTTATAAACTAGTTTCCCCTTTAGAGTATTAGTGTAGATTTTTATAAACAACAGTATAAGACAGATGATGTTAATGAAGAAAATAAAATAAAATATAATAAAATAAAAAGAACTACATAAAAAAAACACTAAACTGTTAACTGTTGAAGTTTAGACAGAAATACAACGCAAAGTTATTATATATATTGATAGAATGATCTCTACATAAAGACATCAAGCAGCTTTCTCCCATTGCATCTTAACACAATAGTTCATTAATTCATCCCGGGATGGCCAGGGCTGTCACTAAAAAGTTTTAAAAAGTATCTGAATCTAATCCTGGAAATACGATATTTATTTCTCTTTAGGTTTATGTACGTAAATGTACTTAATAGATTTTTTTTTGTAATAGCTCTACCACAGACTAACTCTACTAACATTAACTTTTTTATGAATGAGACAAAGAGAAAAACGGTAACTACGCATGTAGAGACTAGATTATCACCAGTAGATAATACTCTTTATTCACATGATTGATAATTTTCGTTGAAATTAGCAATGATTTTCTTTTATGTGAACGACCTTCAAAAATGTCCATATATGAGAATTATATTTTCATTTTTTGCACAGCCCTAGGTTACACAATGCAAGAAACAAATTATTACAATAAGAAAGAATTTGTATCACGAAGTATCGTGACTCGACCATTGGCGAGTATTACAAAACGTTTGATACAAATAGACCATCGTATATAAATATTATGATTTAGAGCCTAGAAATCCAAAAAAGATCAGCAAGAATTTGAATATAATATAATAAATACAGTTTTACGACAAACATACTAGGTACCTAATTATTTTTTAACAAAAAACTAAACCGCCTAAAAAGAGAATTCTCAAAATCTGTTCACTCGAAAGTTCTGAAGTAACAAACTCCAAAAATACAGTCATATTTAGAACCTCCACCTTTTTAGTAGTCGGTTGAATAACAAAAAAACATTCTCCGTTTTATCACAACAATCCTTATTGACTGATTTTATCTGATAAAATCAGTCAATAAGGATTTTGACCGAAGCCCTTCGTCAATAACCTTATTGACTAATTACCGGTCAATAAGGTTATTGACTGGTTTAGGGTTTTGACTGTAACATATTATCTCGAATTTACAACGTCGCAATGTTACGAATTAAATATATCTTTTAATGATAGATTATCTATCTTAACTGCATATAGTTAGCAGTTTCTCAACCGAATCGATCAATTAAAAACGCACGTTTTTAACTTTTTCTTTTGAGGTTTTGTATCGAACCTGCATTGGCTCTCCGCTCTCTTTCTGATCACTATTTCAAGGAGACTGTCGAATTAAAAACTTTTTTTAAACCTTAGATTTTACAAAGCATCTTTAATTTAAACCGAAATTCAATATGGCAATACCTAATATTTTCTAAAAACAATCAAACTCTATTAAATAGAGAGGTCATTTACCAGAGATTATCCCATAAGTCCAACCTAACAAAACTGTCTAACTACATTGAGATAATATTAATATGGAGACGACACCGCCTACATCACTTATGTTCCGCTCAACATACGCTTTTTTTTAATGGTTTTAAAGTGAAACGCATCAAATATGCCTTCGTGTGTGTTACGATATTGCACAAATAATACAAATAATACGGAAAAGTGCAAAGGAATAACTTTCATCGGTAAGTACCTAACTAGATAATAATTTTTAAAACTTAGTTAGAGCAAAAAAAATGGCGCACAGATTTTGTTCGTGGTGTCTCCTCCATACGTAGTAATATTATCTCAATGTCTAACTATTGCTATTTATTTATCTATATAGGTAAACACTTGGTATTACGCTACCTAGTAGTCTATACTAATATTATAAAGAGGAAAAGTTTGTAAGTATGTATGTATGTATGTATGTATGTATGGTTTTCACGCAAAAACTACTGGACCGATTTCAAAAATTCTTTCACCATTAGAAAGCTGCATCTTTACTGAGCAACATAGGCTATATTGCATTTTCAAAAAAATTAGAGATCCTTACCAAAAATGCAATAATGTAACCCAAGGTGTAAAAAAATCCTCAATAAAAAATCTGTCATCGCGTGCGCTGCGGAATCTATTGAAGATAGAACAAAAAAATGTTCTACGGTATTATAGAATGGATCAATATCTACAAGAAAGTCCGCGATACCATATGTCCATTTTCAGTAGTTATGTTACTACAACAACTTTTTTACGTTTTCAAAGTAAATAGAAGTGCCGACAGTAATCAAACCATGTTATCCATACACATATATTAATCCTTATCCCATTTAATGATGTTTTATTATAGACTGTTTCAATACCAGCAAAATACTTTTTAAATGAAAAGAATTGGATATTCCATTCAAAAGATATAACGAATTTTTAAAAGTGTCAATCTACAGAAAATAGTAGGTATACTGTTCGAGCAAGCCGTAGTGCGGGGGTCATGGAGGAATTCTACCAATATGCGTCTTGACGGAACACAGTGGGGTTTTGGTCGGTAGGAATCCGACATAACCCACGGCCCCTCCCCCGGAGGCCGTGGGTATCTATGAAAGATTTCCCCACTAAAACAAAAAAAAAAAAGGCCGTAGTGCGGGACGGGGTAAAGGTGATTATCATGTGATTAAAAATTAAACCTATAGTCCGACCTATAGTAGACTTTTCACTGTAAGTTGTAACGATATCGCTATCTATGCGGATGAAACCGCAGGGCATTGCTAGTATATTATACAATCGGATTAATTAGTACGCATTATGTTACATGATTAATCCAAAGATTACTAATGGCATTACTCTATTTACTTTTCCACTATATAACTGAATCATATATTACCTAATTTAATTTATATTGCATTATTTAAGGGAACGATACACAGTGGATGCATGTGGGTGATCGATCTTTATTCTGTTCTTTAAAACAATCTTATTACAGAGGATTTGAACTAGTATACTTAGTGTGTATTATATTATCTGTGATTTGAACGATGATGATGAAAGAAAACAATACACTTTAGGTAGGTACATAGTACATACATTTGAATATGTGCTGTAAATAATAGCACAATTAATTTGGCCACTTCATTCGAATTTTCGAGTAGGTATCACTAAATTTCACAACATTTGGTTGCATTCGTAAAATAATAATCAGGTTAATGGTCATTGAAGCGAAATAATGAGTTCTCAATGTAATCATTGCAAAAATAAGTACATAATATATTGCAATATCAATCCACTTTAAAATTGGTGAAATGCAATATCCACTTTAAAATCGATCATAATAATTAATATCGGTGGTAATTTTAGTTAATTGATATATTTTTTTGGCTCAAACAGTATTACCTAGGTATTTGTTTTCTTTAAAAAAATATTTAAAATGCTATATGCAGACCGATCAAAAGACCCATCATCATAAACACAAAGTAACTACAAATTTATAAAGTAGGTACTTATAAATTAATTAAATTGACGAATAAATATCGTTAATAATGTTGGTGTAATGTAAATTGCTAAACGAACGTAACATTATCGAGAATACAATATAGTTTATAATTATTAAAATTAGCACACCCAATCATTGAGCAGAATGTATTAGCCACATAATAATATAATCATAACATCTATAATTTGTAACTACATCTTGGAAATTCGTATAATTTTAATTTTAATTAAGTTTTTTTACAAAAAAATAAAAAACTCTTTATAGTGGGAACTGGGAAGCGAAAAGGAATGTAATACAATCTATTGAATGACGTAAACAGAGATTCACAATAAACAATGGACATTCAATTTGGATGCACATGTCATCTGCACTTGCTAGTTCATTTCGAATAGGGTTGGCGCTACAGGGTTTTAATTTTATTTATTTACATGGGATAATTTTGAGATAAATAGAAATTCACAAATAGAAAAATATACAAATACTACAGATATTGTCCTACTATTAATATGCGCAAGTATGTAAGAATGTATGGATGTTTGCTAGCTTTCGCGCAAAAACAGCTCATCAGATATGTATGAAATAGGGTGCTGTGATAGATAACAGTACTAGAATACTAGACTAGAATGTAGATAAACACATAGGCTACTTTCTTACGAACATGACGCGAGTAAATGAATATGTACGTAGTTAAAACGACATATCACATAATCATTATCATTCATAATATAATAATATCCTTTTAAAAAATCCCTTTAAAAAAATCCAGACCAGATTCAAACCCTAGACCGCTGAACCATAAAGTTCTGATGACCCTAGGGTCCAACCAGAGAATAAACAATAGCTTTGTTCCCATCTACACACCGTGACGGTGACGTATGGGTCAGATTTAATTAAATTCACATTGTTTTTTATTTGACAAAATTATACGGAATGTACAATGTACAATGATCAGATTAGTCTATTTTACATTGATAACAATTTTAATATGTAGGGAACGGAAAATCTATACTTTATTCTATTAGTCCATGCTTTTAATATTATAAAGCTAAAGAGTTTGTTTGTTTGAACGCGCTAATCTCAGGAACTATGCTGGTCCGATTGAAAAAAATCTTTCGGTGTTAGATAGCCCATTTATCGAGCTTATGGCTATATATATAATATCATCACGCTAAGACAGGAGCGGAGAAATACGGGTAAAACCGCGGGGCACAGCAAGTTGGAGAATATGTGTAAGACCCTCTATGTGCCCTTGCATTGCCTTCGTCCGATGTACAATCCAATAGAAATTCCTAGCACACATTTCCAATTCATCTCCTTATGTTTTCCTTCATTTCTCCTAAGAAAGAAAAATCTTATAAAACAGAACAAACATGCCCCTTTTTTATTCATTCCAATCTCTAAATGTATTGATTTCGGCACAAGGCAAAAACTTAGTATAAACTCTATAGGTACAAAGATTTTGCCTTGTCACAAATAATTGAAGTATGCAGAAGAATTGCTATGTGCCAAAATCGATAGATTAGTATTGTGCTATTAACAAGAACAAGCGAAACAAAATGAGCAGCTAGTGTAATCCGAGTACAGTTCGGAACGCGAGTCGAATCAAAAATCGCATCTTTCGTTCCACCCATCAGCGGATAACTGCTGAATATCTTCCGTATTTTAGAAAAACTTTCTGTTAGTTATATAAACTGTAAAAAAATATTCTCAGAAGAATTACGATGTGTGAAGTGCATTTAGTCAGTGATAGTTTCTTTTTATGAAATTGAATTTCGCAAAAAAAAACTACTTGAATAAGTAAACAAAGATGCTGTCATCTTAGGGCCGATTTTTCAATCATTGGATAAAACTTATCCGTCCAATAAAATATTACACGATAATATTAAAATGTCACGTAAACTGTCAAATACGGGCAATTAGAATACGTTTTTAAAATGGTAGTTTTATACATTATTCGACGAATAAGTTTTATCCAAGCATTGAAAAATCGGCCCTTAATGTTATAACTTATAGCATTAAGATGGCAGTAAAAATTAAAAGATTATTATGGTTTACTGTAAAAACAAGTATGTATTTAATCTAATCAGTGTATAATTAAAAAAGAAACTTTGGAGAAAAGGGCAGCCTTATTTCTACCACAACTATTAGATATAATTTAATTATAACTGGGAAAAGAAATGTATGAATTATATTTGAAGAAATAGCGTTAAAATAAGATTTTTTTTATAATAGATACTTAAATACACTACAGACAAATAGCGGGATAGGACAAAAAATACGTAAAAATTAGAGAGACAAAAAAGCAGCAATAAATTGAAGTATTCTATATCGATACTGAACCCTAATCAAAATAGAAATCTTTATTGAAAAAGTTTCAAAATAATACAGTTAAAAAAATCGGTACAACAGTTAAATAAACTAACTACATAACTGTGGTATCGTTACCATCAGTTCAGGGTCCGCTTTCTTTTGTCACGCTTTTTAATTCAATACAGTCATCGAGACAAAGTACGTGAATTTTAAAATCACCAATAACAATTGATTTTGGTAAAAGGTAAGGTGCAGAAAAACTAGGACCTAGCTTATTTTTCCCCTTGAAAGGAAATAGGAAGATGTACACTTACCAGAAAATAGTTTTATTGGTCAAGAAATTGGGAGTACGGGTTCTATTTTGAAGTTTTAGTTTCCAAAAGAGTTTTAAAAACATTTTTTTTTTATTCTTTTATATGGTGTCTCTCGATCTTAGCCAGAATGGCTCTACCTACCTACATCTACTCTACATGTTAACGCGGACGCCCGAATGAACTGAAAGTTCACAGTGTAACGAAAGGTTGAAATCAAATGGATAAATAGATGTTTGTCATTTGTGTCTCATCCACCCAAAAACGATCCATCGGTTTCACATAGAGATCGATTATAGCCTGGATTAGCACATCAGACCATATTTTTTCCGCAGTAAATGACGCCGCTTACTTCTTTACACAAAAACATTGTTACACTTTAACTGTATATGTAACATAAGGACATTCGATTTCAATATATGGCTTTGACACAGTGTTACATAACACATGTATAATAGGTATATTATGTAAATAGCGTCGGATTGTCGGCCAGTTACAAGGCCTCGTGAATCATTACTTGTACGTAACTGTATGTAACTGTCCCCAGGGTTTTGTTTGTTAATATTGTTTTGTTTTATATGAGTATACTGGTGTATAAATGCAAAAGTAACTTTGTTAGCTGTTAACAAGTTCATACACAGGATAGAGTTGAAAATACCAAATTTAACTCGCTTTACGGTTCATCTATATGTTGGACTCGATAATGACCCACTATAAAAATTAACATCTGTAGGTACAACTAAAGATATAGACCGCTCTATTTATTTTTTTTTTATTATAGGACATTATTACACAAATCGACCTAGTCCCACAGTAAGCTCAATTAAGGCTTGTGTTGTGGGTACTACAACTAGGCGACGATAAATATAATATTTAATAAATACATATATAGATAATAACACCCAGACCCAAGAACAAATAATTGAGATCATCACACAAATATTTGCCCTGACCGGGGATCGAACCCGGGACCGTCGGCTCAGTAGGCATTTACTTTACCACTGCGCCAACCGCGTCGTCGAATGGAGTTCGAATCGTATTTATGGAGTAATTCTTAAAAATGGTAGGGCCATTAGAAATTGGCGTATTTCAATCGGCTCATTTGTTTGAAATCAAGTTCAAATGCCTCAAATTGACAAACTAGAGGTAAACTATATCAAGATGATAATAAATAACAAAACTGGGTAGCTTATAGTATGGT
The DNA here is from genome assembly GCF_061535455.1 of Colias philodice. Lineage (NCBI taxonomy): Eukaryota > Metazoa > Arthropoda > Insecta > Lepidoptera > Pieridae > Colias > Colias philodice. The sequence continues at coordinate 1,839,390 of NC_143088.1, read as the reverse complement.
TGTATGTGGGCGAACCCTTGAGGATGTACTGAATGACACGAATGCTTTAAAACTGGTTTTTAAAGTTTCCCTTAATAAGAATCATGTTTCAAACCCACTTCGTCGGAAATGTTTTGCTTTCGTTTATTGAAAGTTATATTTTATTTTTGTGAATTTTGTTCTTTCAAATACAGTTTTTATCGGGTGAATCCTATGGTTGGATCATTATATTTATAGCGCCCGCTTTGTCTAAGATTTAACAAGTTACTAAAACCTTCCTCAAAAACTACTTTATCTATTAAAAACCGCATCAAAACCGTTGCGTAGTTTTAAAGTTGCATACATAGCTATAGGGCGAACAGACAGCGATAGCGACTTTGTTTTATAGTATTTATACTATGTATTGATCTTAAAATATTATATCTATCTATCTATCGTATACCTTTCCTTGTAAAAACGAAATCATTTCCAAGAAATTAATCCTAGCTTCTAGTTAATTACAGTGAATCATAAGATGTGTAATATGTACCTACTTGTAATAATAGGCGGGCTCTATTTTCTATAGCACTACATATTTTACTTACTCTTCAAAGTGATATAGGTAACTATTCATATAATATTGTTTTATATTAAGGTGTAAATACAATACAATAAACATTCGATAATAAATTACTTGTGGCCTGTAAAATGATAATTCTTATCAATATTATTGGAAAATTTGTTTGCATCTAAATAAAACCTAGGTAAGGAAATAATTACAATTTTGTTTTACTTACATTCTTAAATTACGCAAGTATTGAAATTCCTTCACTTTCTATCACAATTTTAACAATTACTTTCACAAAGAGTCTCTTTTTTCAACTAGATAGATTTATTCCACTGTGCACTTTGACAAAGAAGACAATTGTATTCAACTGTTTCAAACCACTTTGCACACATGAAACAAAAATATTATCACATCAACATACACTACTATAATAATACTTTAAAACTTTAAAAAGTCTCCTTAAAAATGTAACACTAGTAAACCAAACACAAATTTAATAACAATTATAACTCCGTAGTCCGTGCACCACCGGCTTCGAAACAACAACCTATTCGATAGCTAATCAGCTAAATGTTATCATAATGCGAAATCAATTCAAAGATATCTGTGGAATGTCGGGTCACAACACGTCATTTTGTGGACAATTAATTAATAGATATATAATTATAGTTGTAATTGGTTATGTCCCGTTACTGATTTTAAGTATAAATAGATTCGTTTTACTCATATTTCCTTCGCTTTCGCCATTAAAACATGAAATTTTTGTCGGGCCGATTTTTCAATGCTTGGATAAAACTTATTCGTCGAATAGTGTATAAAACTACCATTTTAAAAACGTATTCTAATTGCCCATATTTGACAGTTTACGTGACATTTTAATATTATCGTGTTTATTGGACGGATAAGTTTTACAAGCATCGAAAAATCTATGATATCTATAATATGGTCTGGTTTAATAAATAGGTTTATCACGAAGGCAAAGTGTGCATGTATAAAATATGAACCCACCAAATATTTGACGAGACAGACATTTTTGAGAAGAAACAGCTTATGGGCTGGGTTACGCCTGTTTCAATCTTTTATCACAGGAGATCATTAACGGAAGTATGTAAAAGCATGGGTAAAATCAGTAGATTGTGAAAGTCTATTTCTTTCTGTCTGTTACGCTCTCACTGTAAAACCAATTAATCGATTTTAATGAAATTTGGCATGGACGGAGGTGAAAATACGTGTCCAACGTATATTACTTACTTCATTCATGCACGAGCTTGAAGTAATACAGTCCACGGCTTTGTACCCGGATAAAAAGTAACCAATACTTTTTTCCAGGATATATTCCTTACAAAATTAATCCAAATCAATTAAGCAGTTTTTACCTGCAAGAATAATTAACATACATCCATTTTTCATATACCTAACATAACTAGTGATCCGCCCAGGCTTCGCCCGTACACATTGCCACTCAATCGGTGAAAGTTTGTAATCGGTTCCTGAGATTCGCGTGTTTAAACAAACAATCTCTTTTTATTATTAGCATACATAGTATAGAATCTAAGACACTTTCAATTCTAAAACTCAATGTCAAAGTCTTAAGAAGTTAGGGCTAGATGCGCCTGCGCATAACGGAACCAGCGGCTGTGTCGGCCTTGCCGCCTGCTCTAGAATTTACGATGTGACAGGTTGTCGATTGAATTACGATTTACAATATTTATTTTATTCTTTAAAATATTGATTAGACTACAGGCCCATGTTGAAAAAAATGTTGTGTGGTTTTATGAAACCACGGTAAAAGTGAAACTGTTCGAACGGTTCCGAACACTGCTTTGTGTAGCGCATGTCGCGTGACGGTCGGCTGCCGAGTAGGTATACCTACTCGGCAGCCGTGAGCCGCGATACACGCGACATGCGCTACACAGACCAAAAAGTTTGAGACGATGTAATAAAAGTTTCACTTTAAAAGTTATGGGTCATTTGAACCACCAGGTGACCCAACTAGAACGATATAAGAGCATAAAATAATAAGATTCAGCACTATGCCGTCACTTGTAAGCTGTCCACTTGAGTGCAGATGAGAATTCGAAAGTACAGGTAGAGATTTTTTTCGACATGGGCCTGTAGTCTATAATCTATTCTGAAGATATCTTATCCATAAAAGAAAAACTAGGTGACATCAAACCTTAGATAAATGTACTAGGATGGAAATTGATATTTTGCACCACTCTACCTCTAATTAGTTTGACGTATCTGTATGTGGGTGAGTCTTTTTTGTATTAATCTTTGGCATCACAGCTCCTAAACGGATTAAGCGATTTCTATTTAAAAATAATTTGAGGGGGTAGAACGGGGAAGCTATTTTGTATGAAACTGTTTAGCGTTGTTCATTGTCTGCAGAAATTGCACGCCTCATAAGCGAAGCGTTGAGGTGGGTACTACTGTCACTTCGCGCAAAACATCTGATTTTTCAAACTTAAAATGTCTTTATGTATCATACATTGCACTTGTAAGATAATACATACACACACATATTAAGAAAAAACACTATTTTTAACGTTCATGATATTTTTGATGTCATTTTTGTTATTTAAACTAGTTAAAAAACAGTTTAAAAAAGTTCTGTCTTGGACGTCCGTGTGTCTGTATGTGCGGATCCTTTTTCTTGTTAACACGATAGCGACCGAAATACTTTACTAATCGAGTCTTTTTTTTTCTCTTACGCTTGAGTATGCTCAGGAATAGAACCCTTTCATTTTTCAGGGTCTGATTCGATGTGGTTTAATTGTTATTAAATAAACAAAAATAATAATTAATAAATATTTATTAAAAAAAATTATGAGGCGTGCACTTTTGGATTTTCCAAATTATTTAAATAAACTGTGTCTTCTTTCATTTCTTCTAATAAGTAGGTAATTGCTCTTCAATTAGGCCATGGACCAATAAACTATAGGCCAACTTTCTCAGCTCGTTTCCTGTGCTAAAAGACGATTAGTGTCTATTAGATTACTGTTTATACGGGGCACTAAATCTGTAAGTGCACACTTTTCCCCTTGTCGCAATAAAACCGGAGGTCAAATCAATATTCTGACCTTAAAGAAGCACGACCACGTATCCACACCTATTTTGAATAAATATTGCATATAACTAAAAACAAATATACTACGTAAGAAATTGTATTTTCAATATCAACTGTTTATATGGATTGTATTTATGTTAATTTTCGCTTTTACAGCTATTTAAATTGAAACACAATTTAATTACTTTATGGAAAAATTATTCTTAAAAAAATTAAAATAACTAGCTAACCCGACAATTCTATTTCTTGCAAGTTCGTATCCGTACTCCGTAGCCGTAAATTTCCCATTTTCTTAATTTTCAGGCGCAAATATCTTGAGGTTTTCTTTCACACCCTTCTCCTAACATTAACGAACACATCAAAATAAGAATAACGAAATCGGTCGAGCCGTTCACCCGTGATGGCCAAGGGAAATGGGGATTCATTTTAATCTATGTATTACTAGCTTTCCGCCCGCGGCTTCGCCCGCGTTTTCAGAGAAAAGCCCGCATAGTTCCCTTTCCCGTGGGATTTCCGGGATAAAACCTATCCTATCTCTCAAGCTGGATCGAACTGCACATGGTGTGCGAATTTTATTATAACCAGTTAAGTGGTTTAGGAGTCCATTGAGGACAATCATTGTGACACGAGATTTATATATATTAAGATTAAGATTATATCAAAGAAGGTAAAAAGACGCCTTTCATAGAGTAGTACTAAAATTATAAAAGCATTTATTTCAAACTAGTCTAATTTTAAGAATTAGGTCTCTTTGAAACATAACAGAAGTGTCCGACATTTTTATAGCGAAGGTGGCCCCATGGGCCATGACTAATCAATGAATGAAATAAAATTACCTAACCTTGTATTATAGTATAACAAGAATATAATATAATAATGATATTATAAAATAATATATTATGTTTTACAAAATAACCGTACGATGAATTATTATAAGGAATTTGAAAAATAAAATAGAAAAACAGATATTAAAAAATATAATTCATGTTTATTTGTATATAAACAATAACAATTTGCCTTATTAAAAAAAATATAAAAATAAAAAGAGGATGTCATCCCTGGTGGGGATCGAACCCACGACCTTTGGATTAGAAGTCCAACGCGCTATCCTCTGCGCCACAGGGACTATACATGGCGCTTCGAAAATATTGATAACTACATTTCCTAGCTTTTATACTTAATTTTAAAATTAAAGTGACTATTTTACACGATTTTGATGTTAATAATATGTAACATGTTGTTACGTATAGGCGAACTTACTAAATTATAATTTATGTAGTTATATTTCTTTGCAGATACCTACATGTAAATTTTACATTGTTATAAAATTATTGAAAATGTGTAAAATTTAGGGCGTAGGGCGGGTAATATAAATTTTTTACGTGCTTTATGCAGACATTTTATAATTTTCTACCACATTTCCTATTATTAATCATCACTACTAGCATGCATTCCAATGTTTATCCTTATAAAAATATTTTACAAATTGACTATAAGTTTATCTTTCGAGTTTCTTCATTATCTGTGGTTATTATAAGTTATGCGGTTGACATCTAACGACATCGACACCTTAATTATTCTAATTACGAAGTGTCAGGTGGAAAAATAAATGAATGGAGTCGCTTCATTCATTAAAATGTTAATTAATATTCATTATGCATGTAAGGCATGTTATATTATAATAACATTTTTTCTCAATGTCAATTAACTGCTCTACTGTAGTTAAATGTTGGTATTTTCAAGCGATATCAAATAATTAAAGATATAAAGAAAAACTTCGTTCTGTAGTTTTATAAGGGTGGACACAACATTCCTTAAATAGGTACCTACATCCAAAAAAACATACATTTTATATTATTATAATAATTATATTTAATTCTTGTACCTAACTACATACGTACAAAAACAGTAAAACAGTAAACAGCGTCATGCTAAATGGCACTACCGTCACGTCATGGAGTAAGGCGACGATTTTGGTATCTTTGAATCATGCCAAAGAAGTTTCACATCTCATACGTGTGCTCAGCACACACGCACTTTTTTTTTGTTATATAAACTGCTACAAGTGACCATGAAACTGGTGTTTGTAGTTTTATCAATAACAGCGTAGCAAAACCGGTTATACAGCCTTGATGAGGTGATAACAAACAAAATTCAATAGTAAATACTGTTTATTTATATTAGTTATGGTTCCTGAACGGAGGCCGATCTTGTTTTTAGTGGCGTTTTAATGTTTTTTTTTTGCAGAAAAATATACCTAACTACTGACATGTTTTATACAATGTTTATGGTAAGTATAGACATAGGTTCGTATACTTATATTAGGCTGTTACGAAATATGTACTAGTTTAGCCTTTAGCTTTACTCGCATAGTACGCAAAGAAGTTGAATTGAAAAATTATTATTTCTTTCAACCCATCTATATTGTATAGGAAGGTGTCGGATAAAATACACTGTTCTCCTGGGGTTTTAGTGGGACGCAGGTAGGACCCATTATATAATTTTTTAAGGGTTTTTTTTATCAATAGGATTGTTTCTTTTATCCGAAAAGGACATTTTGAAAAACGACGCTCTACATTTAGATTTTGAATAGTTACATATTTATTATGAACAAGCTTTCCGCCCGTGGCTTCGCCCGCGTTTTCAAAGAAAAACCCGTTTCCGTAGGATTTCCGGGATAAAACCTATCCTATGTCCTTTCTCGGGTATCAAAATATCTCTATTCCAAATTTCATGCAAATTGGTTTAGTAGTTAAGGCGTGATTGAGTAACAGACAGACAGACAGAGTTACTTTCGCATTTATAATATTAGTATGGATTACTTATTAATTTATATTATATCTTTAAACACAACACCTTGTCTCAATGTAACAGGACTCCTCCGAAACGGCTTGACCGATTTTATGACTGCATTCCTATATTCTACCTGGTATTCGTTCTGATTACTGAGAATAAGTATCTACCTACTTACTTAATTCGTAAACTATTTTTAGGGTGTCCTGAAAGAACATCGTCCACGTCAGCTTGTAACTTTCATACATTTACTTTTCATACCTTCTTGATTATATAATGTACCTACCTATGACAGAGAAAGATGGTCCCTTTCCATGGTTTTTATGTAACTAGTTGTATGTACATACGCTATTGCTATATAAATATATGAAGGTCAAGTGCGAAGCCCAGTAAGATCGCAATGGCCTTGTGTTTGTACATACTTATTTATTTCTATTTATATATACAACTTCATTTGGTCCTTATGTAAGATTGTAGAGATAGTCTTTATTAAGGAGTTTTTAAATAAGTATAAAATATCATTAATTAGTTACTAAAATATGGTAAGTTCTAGAAACTTGTAAATAATCGTCAATATAAATCTTGGAATGTAGTTAGTCGAAAATAAAATAACTAAATTGTTTTTATTTTTAGTTAACTAGGTTTTTGAAATAAAAACTCACATTTTATTAAATCTCACGAAATATTGTTGAAGGGGTAGAGGGGGTTTCATCAAATCTCACGAAATCTTATATAGAGGAGGGCGGGAAACGAAAATTTTCAAAAGATTATGAAGAAGGTAACTACTAACTAGTAACTATCTACCTGCACTTAGAAGTTAGAGCATGGTTTAATGCTCTAAGTACCTGCATTGAAAAGAAGTAGGTACCTACATATAGAGCTTAGAATATCAATGTTATGTGTAGTTGCATCTGGATTATCATTCATATTGTAGGTATTGTATGTAAATCAATAGAAAATGACATCAGTTCATATAAGATTAGAATAGTAATTTTATTCCCAGTTATTTTCCCTATAGGTACATGTATGTAAATACATTACGCGAATCGTTTCGTCCTACTGGAAGCAGCAAAATATTTTTAGTATAACATCCTACCAACTTTTTTATTTTGTACTAACATGGGAAATATTGGAAACTAGCTGCCCCAGCAGACGGTGTTTTGCCCTATTGCCCCTGATTTCTTTACTCCGGCTTGTGCTACAATTTACGTAGTGCGACAATTTATCAAACTAATAATTAGTTTGATAAATATAAATTACCTAATTGATAATTATTATCAATTAGGTAAGTATTCTAAACCAAAAACATCTAACTAGATACATTGAGTTACTATGTACTAAATGGCTAGATCTTTATATTTTACACTCGGGTGATAGGTATATTGGTAGGTAGTAAAGTTATTACTTATTACCTAGGTATATTCTTATTTAAGTAAAGTAGATACAATATTTTTATTCAATATTTCATGCGAAACTTATCGGTATTTTTGGCCAAAATAGAGGTGTAAGTTTTATTTCATATCTCTAAACTTAAAGATAAAAATGCAATTGCTGAAGTCGCAACCTACATAGATAATAATAAAATACAAGTAGAACGCAAGTAAAAGTACGACAACCTACATCACTCTCAAACCACAATAATTTTTAAAATAATGACCAATCAAATTTAAACCGAGGAAAAAACTTTACAACGCGCAAACTAAGTTATTTACTAAAACAATTCAGAAATGTGAAACTAATCAAAATTAACAAATATCCTATTACGCTATATCAAAACACTTACCATAATTTAAAAAAACAATAAATTAACACCAAACGGCGCACAGTCACTTGTTTTTATCAAAATAAAACTTAATTATTCTTTTATTTGTCACTCGGTTACCATAACAACGCAAAATGGCGGACGCATGCGCACTGCGACTCGGACGCGGTCGGACTGCCGAGTGCCGGTTTTCCCGCCAACCCAATACCAATACAATGCGACTGGTCTACAATTTCTTCGATCGTAAATAACCGATGTAAACAATAGGAGAACAGTAAAGGTATCCTAAATATAAATATGGTAAAAAAAATTATTATATTTTGTGATTACGTGAAAATTGTAATTAACATATTGGAATAAAATAGATAGGTAACTAATAACTAGACATCGGATTATATGCACTATCAAAATGCCAAAATATGCATGCAAATATGCACTAAAAAAGGCCGAAATATGCACTAAAAACGACTGATATGTCTAAAATATGCACAATACAAAATCTAAAAACCTTTATTAATTTTAAATTTAAATCAAAGATTGTACAAAAACAGTGAAATTTTCTTGAAATTAAGTATAGTTTTTGTGCCAATATACAATTTAGCATTTTAACCAAATTTTCGAGCGCAAATTTGTGACTTTTGTCACCCGCGAGCCCTGTGTTGCCACCTTAGACCTTTCCGGGCTAAATCTAGCCCTTTTTTGGAATTCAACCCATGTTTTAAGTTTTTAGCCCCAAAAGGGTAATCTAGCCCTATTTTGAATGGCTCAAAAATTACTTAAAATGGAGCCCACTTTGTAATTTTTTGCCATTTTACCATGCCAAAATAGGGTTGGTTTACTCGCTGAGCGTTCTAATTGGCTAATAAAGGTTAGTCGACCAATCAAAACTCCCGCTACTTAACGAAATATGCACGATTGGGGAAAAAGGCTATAATATGCACTAACGCCGTAATTAGAGACTTTTATGCATTTGCATATGCAAATATGCAAATGCATATAATCCGATGTCTACTAATAACTATTATGTACTAGACATTTTAAAAATATTTTTGAGAATAATATACTTTTATTTATCTGAAAAAGCATGTAAGGTAAGTGCAAAACCTTTATAATATACACATTTGACATTATAAATTATGGATCAAACATGAAAAAAAAACATCTTAGGTACAATATTTTGTAAAAACCTAAGTACAAATTGTGAAAATTCATACAAAATTAAATAAATAAAACTTATGCTATTGTCACACAGTCACACTACGATTGAAAACCGTCCACTGGTCGAAGTCGTTAGGCTTCTTCCGCGGTGGTCTTGCGCCGGAAAGGTATTTATTGTTACCGATTTAGGTGTCCTTGTGTTTTAAAAACGTAGTAGCAAGCGTAAAAAGGATTCTTTTGCTAGCTTTTGCGTCATTGAGGTATGAATTAAAAATAAATACATTCATTCTCGTATTTTTAGAATGATTTTAGTTTTACGATATTACATAATAATTCGATGAAATATTCAAGTTATATGTAGCTTAATGATGATCAAAATAAGACCATATTAATATCATCTATAGAAATATTATTTAAATTAAAGGTACTTACCGAGTTGTTTTTTCCAGCAGGTTGGTTGTCCTATGGGTTACCTAGTACGCAGCAGAAACAGCACGGAACACCTAATTTTCTTCAAGACCTAAGTAATTTTCTGTACAGGATCTCATACAAGAATTAATAGCATATCCAATTTCTAAAATACATGATAGTAAATACAGAATTTCTTACTATTTGAGTTACATACATACTTTGACCCACTTTTACTCATTTAGGGCAGCTGGTATAATATTGACGATTACTATCGAAGGGCGTGAAATGGTCCATTTTCACCGCTAATGCAATTATTACACTCGTGCCTTTAACGTCATTGAAAAATTACAAAATGAAAAACATTTGTAATCTATACTAATATTATAAAGCTGAAGAGTTTGTTTGTTTGTTTGTTTGTTTGAACGCGTTAATCTCGGGAACGACTGGTCCGATTTGAAAAAATCTTTCTGTGTTAGATAGCCCATTTATCGAGGAAGGTATATAGGCTATATATCATCACGCTACGACCAACAGGAGTGGAGCCACGGGGGTGAAACCGCGCGGAGCGGCTAGTCTGTATATAAAACTCAAAGGTGACTGATATAGTGATCTATCAACGCACAGCCCAAACCGCTGGACGTATCGGGCTGAAATTTGGCATGCAGGTAGATGTCATAACGTAGGCGTCCCCTAAGAAAGGATTTTAGAAAATTCATCCCCTAAAGGGGTAAAATAGGGGATGAAAACTTATACCATGAAAATTTATCTTTTCCACGCAAGCGAAGCTGCGGGCAACAGCTAGTAAGCAATAAAATCGGAAGAGAAAGACGGAATAATCTGGACGAATAAATGAAATATATCAATTTGGTCAATAAGTTTGCATTATTGATACAATGCCTTTGTAATTTACAACATAATATCAAAAAGATCAATCACACATTCATCTTTACTAACTCGTAAACTGTGACCCGCGGTTTTACCCGCGGTCAAAACCATCAAAACTAGCAACATCCATGATCCAGTACCTTTAAAGCTAATTATTTATTTTAATTATACCTACTGATGTACCTACATAATTATGACCTACATATTTAAAGTAAAGTTCTTACATTCTTACATTTACTTTCCTACCAGGTTGCCTGGTAGAGATTGCTGTTCAGCAATAAGGCCGCCTTTTCTACAAATGATGCCTTTGTAATTGCACGCCTCATAAGCGAAGCGTTGAGGTGGGTACTACTGTCACTTCGCGCAAAACATCTGATTTTTCAAACTTAAAATGTCTTTATGTATCATACATTGCACTTGTAAGATAATACATACACACACATATTAAGAAAAAACACTATTTTTAACGTTCATGATATTTTTGATGTCATTTTTGTTATTTAAACTAGTTAAAAAACAGTTTAAAAAAGTTCTGTCTTGGACGTCCGTGTGTCTGTATGTGCGGATCCTTTTTCTTGTTAACACGATAGCGACCGAAATTCTTTACTAATCGAGTCTTTTTTTTTCTCTTACGCTTGAGTATGCTCAGGAATAGAACCCTTTCATTTTTCAGGGTCTGATTCGATGTGGTTTAATTGTTATTAAATAAACAAAAATAATAATTAATAAATATTTATTAAAAAAAAATTATGAGGCGTGCACTTTTGGATTTTCCAAATTATTTTGTTATTGCACGCCTCATAAGCGAAGCGTTGAGGTGGGTACTACTGTCACTTCGCGCAAAACATCTGATTTTTCAAACTTAAAATGTCTTTATGTATCATACATTGCACTTGTAAGATAATACATACACACACATATTAAGAAAAAACACTATTTTTAACGTTCATGATATTTTTGATGTCATTTTTAGGGTTCCGTAGCCAAAATGGCAAAAACGGAACCCTTATAGTTTCGTCATGTCCGTCTGTCCGTCTGTCCGTCTGTCCGTCTGTCACAGCCGATTTACTCGGAAACTATAAGTACTACAGTGATGAAATTTGATGGGAATATGTGTTGTATGAACCGCTACAAAAATATGACACTAAATAGTAAAAAAAAGAATTGGGGGTGGGGCCCCCCATACATGTAACTGAGGGATGAAATTTTTTTTTTCGATGTACATACCCGTGTGGGGTATCAATGGAAAGGTCTTTTAAAATGATATAAAGTTTTCTAAAAAACATTTTTCTTAAAGTGAACGGTTTTTGAGATATCAGCTCTCAAAGTCGTAAAAAGTATGTCCCCCCCCCTCTATTTTTATAACTACGGGGTATAAAATTCTAAAAAAAATAGAGGTGATGCATGCTAATTAACTCTTTCAACGATTTTTGGTTTGATCAAAGTATCTCTTATAGTTTTTGAGATAGGTTGATTTAACTGTAATTTATTATATTTGCTGCTACGGAACCCTTTGTGCGCGAGCCCGACTCGCACTTGGCCGGTTTTATTGTTATTTAAACTAGTTAAAAAACAGTATAAAAAAGTTCTGTCTTGGACGTCCGTGTGTCTGTATGTGCGGATCCTTTTTCTTGTTAACACGATAGCGACCGAAATACTTTACTAATCGAGTCTTTTTTTTCTCTTACGCTTGAGTATGCTCAGGAATAGAACCCTTTCATTTTTCAGGGTCTGATTCGATGTGGTTTAATTGTTATTAAATAAACAAAAATAATAATTAATAAATATTTATTAAAAAAAAATTATGAGGCGTGCACTTTTGGATTTTCCAAATTATTTTTTTTCTGCTTTGTCCATTCATGTTTGTACAATGAAGTATTATAAATAAATAAAGTTTCATAGAAATCCGTCTAGTAGTTTTTCGTGAAGTAAGGTGAAGGGTAACAAACATACAGACAACTATCCATACTCACAAACTTTCGCATTTATAATATTTGAATAATACAGATAGTACCTATCTTAGGTACCTATATTGGATTGGGTGGAGCTTTCTGTCGAATTATACGTAGTGTATTAAGTTTCAGTGATAGGTAATAAAATGCCATTGCCCATTGTAATATAATATACCCATCGGAATATGTTTGTTTCATTTATACAGCCGTAATTGTGTAAGTATATAAAAGAACACTAATTTACTGATAAGCATGAAAGCAAAACTTGTTTAAATAACTTTAAATTTTGCGCCATGCTTCCTGTAAAACTTTCACCTGGACAAAGAAATATTTTTTGTACACATTATTTCATGACAGTCGGTTTATGTCTTATTTATATTTATACTAATGCTATTATTGTCTCTTGGTTTTCCTCGTATATATATTTAATATAATTATAAAATTTCATAAACCGTGGGAAGCCAATAAGATCCCCTGTGCTCCTCCCACTTCCATTGTTCCCATATTGCTGTCCTTATCGTTAATAATTTCGTGACAGTCTGGATTGTTTTAACAATATACGAGATTTTTGGACCGGATCTCTTCATAAGGAAGGTTGGATGAAGTTTTTCTTATAAGATTTAAGGTTCCTTGTTGCAATTTTAAAAGATTTTATACGTACTTTAAAACTACTTTTCACTCGCGGCTTCACCCGCTATGTGAAAACTAACAAATTCAAGAAACCATTCTCGGTTTATCATTTCTCCAATAAAAATTCGTTGAGCAGCTACCCAGATTACTAGATTTTAAATTTGCTCTAGTTATAGAGCATGTTTTAATTAAAGGTATTTTTGCATGATCACAGGTAAACTGGTAATCCATACTAATATTATAAATGCGAAAGTAACTCTGTCTGTCTGTCTGTTACTCAATCACGCCTTAACTACTGAACCAATTTGCATGAAATTTGGTATAGAGATATTTTGATACCCGCGAAAGGACATAGGATAGGTTTTACCCCGGAAATCCCACGGGAACGGGAACTATGCGGGTTTTTCTTTGACTGCGCGGGCGAAGCCGCGGGCGGTAAGCTAGTTAATAATAATCTATGTTATATTTATGTTTATCCAAATCGAATAAGAGTTTTGAGTGTGATTGATTTACAAATACATATAATATTTAATATGAGAACCACGGAACCATCAGTCAATAACGCTCTTAGCTCTTTTTTTTCAATAAACCAGTTAAGTTACCAGTAACAAATTCTTCTTATTATAAGACCACATTTTGGCTAATTGTTACAAGTATGCTATAAGTATATAATTATTTATTTGGGACTGATTAAATTTTAAAACCAAGCTAATAAAAGTAACTTTAGTCACGTGGGCTTTGGAAAAAAAATATCTTATCCTTTCGGGTTAAATATTATATGTAATGTATCGAAAATACATAAACTACAAAAAGCTTTAAATTTATTTAATAATTTGTTTAAAACACTATATAAAATAACAGCATCGCTATAAAGTAGGTAACACTCGATTGGACGAACTCCAGATAAAAATTAACTGATTCGTTAGACTCTACATTTCTGATCACTATTTAATAGTGTCTTTGTCCGCTATGTTATCTGTGAACGAACGAAAGAAAAAAAAAGGAAAAATGTTACGAATTGAGAAACTTACGTTTTTAAAACGTTGTTGGGAAGTAGAAACATATTTAAATATTATCTGTTTGTATTTGAAGCTTATAAATAGTGTAAAATGGTAACATTTTTAATTTATTTTTATTACGTTCGTATAAAAAGATTTATCACTAGGTACATGAAACAAAAGTACCTACCTACTAAGAACCAATTCCGCGTCAAAAGGCTTTAGTCAAAAGTAGACTATTTTCCTGTAAATTGAAAGAAGCATTTACCGCCTTATATTTATTACTAGCTTTTCGCCCGCGTCTTCGCCCGCGTTTTCAAAGGAAAACCCGCATAGTTCCCGTTCCCGTGGGATTTCCGGGATTTCGTCATTTTCCCGGGATAAAAAGTAGCCTATGTCCTTTCTCGGGTATCAAAATATCTCCATACCAAATTTCATGAAAATTGGTTTAGTAGTTTAGGCGTGATTGAGTAACAGACAGACAGACAGAGTTACTTTCGCATTTATAATATTAGTATGGATACTTACGCCTATTTGAAAACAATGAAAACAATAATCACCGCACTACCAGATTTCATCGAAAAACTATTACAACTTCATGCAAACTGAATTTTTATATTGTTCCTTCCTGTACAATTCCTTTACACAGAATACTTACAAGTTTTATCCTTAGAATAACAAAAGCACATTTTACTCTCGTTTTAAGAGCTAATTACCCCATTCCAAACATTCCCAAGGTAACATCTAGAGGCAATCGGGCTAATAGCCGTACAAATTATATGATCATAATATCCCAGTACCTACACGAAAGTGGCATAGATTATGTAAGTTATAGAGTCTTAGTTTAGTAACATAGACGGAAGTTACATTGAAGAAACAGTAGATACTTGAGCTATTTAGGTAAGTAAGCTTATAATAAGATGAACATATACTAGCCAACAATAAACAATTTATGATTAAATGTGTATTTCTAGTGCTTGCTGGTGAGATGTTTTATTGTCCTCTGTCTTCTAAACGATAGTACACTGACTCATTAAAATATAGACCATGGAGAGTTTGTGCGGTCAATAATACACTACTCAAAACAAAATAGGGCCCACCTACACTTATCTCAAAGTTTTGCCTACACGTAATTTATAGGGTAGTTATTGGGGTACTTGAGTATTCCCTTACGTTGTTGACATGTTAATACATATCAGATAATACATATACATAATAATTTTTAATTATTATGCATTACATTACACACAATATGTATAATTGTAGTTCAAGATTACCATGTCGTTTAATATACTAGAAATTGTAAGTTTTGCGTAAATTGAATAAATAAATCTTAGAGCATTAAACCAACAAATACTAAATTTAATGCTAAGTATTTTTCCTTATTATTTAAATATGCTGAACTCATCACTCAAAATAGGTGTATAACATCTACGAATAGAAGCACATAATCTTGGTACTTGCCCGTAATTACTTTCCCACCATCAAAATTGGTGCATATCAAAATAGATTATCATCACTAATACAACCGCTTTGTTTTAACGGTTACTTTTTTATATTATTTGCTAAACAAGTTTTTCATTTGACAGTATTAACTAAGTTTAGAAGTCCATTATATTTATGATAAACTAGCTTTCCGCCCGCGGCTTCGCCCGCGTTTTCAGAGAAAAACCCGTTCCCGTAGGATTTCCGGGATAAAACCTATCCTATGTCCTTTCTCGGGTATCAAAATATCTCTATACCAAATTTCATGCAAATTGGTTCAGTAGTTAAGGCGTGATTGAGTAACAGACAGACAGACAGAGTTACTTTCGCATTTATAATATTAGTATGGATTCGCGCTGTCACTTGTTAAATAAAGTAGAATTTCATGTTTTATTCAAATAAAAAATTGATAAAAATGTAGATACAAATATAGTGCTAGTTAGCAACATAAATCATGTATCACATTAATTCATCTCTACGCTAAAAAATAAAAAAAATCTGCTAATGAATAACATTTAAAAATATAAAAATATAAAAGAAAGATACACTTATTAGTTATTTACTTTATTAGGTAGTAAGTAGTTCATTTGCTAAAATAGACATAATATTTTGTATTTCAAAAATAGTTAAAAATACTTTTTAATGTACCTAATTAGCAACAAAATAAATAAGTACTTAAGTACTTATGTATTAAAAAAAAAATATTTTTTCATTACCTAATTAATGAATAAATTTCGTCTTTCGATAACTGAATCCTTTTGGCAAGTAAGTGCTAATACTTAGATATAACTAGCACGAATGTTATCACAAAGCCATGCGCCGGCGCATCACACATTGCTTAGATCTTTCCCACGGTCGGTACTGTATGACCGTGACTTGGTGACCGTGAGTTTTGATTATTTGATATTATATTTTATTGTAATCTCATATCTTGTATTTAGTTTGTGGACAAAAATAGAAGTAAAAAATACCATTAAATAGTTTAATTCTGTGAAATAAACTCTATAGTCTATACTTGGTAAAATACTTTAATTTGTACATATTACTGCCGCGCGGTTCACTTGCGGACATAAGTCATACAGTATTTCCACAGTATTACAATATTATTTCCTACTGTGGTATTTCTATAGATTATGTGTTATTCTGGTACATAAGCTACATCAATGCCAAGTATCATCAAAATCGGATCAGTGATTTTGAGCGAAAGAGTTACAAACATACACACATTATACATACATAATTATTGTACATCCTTTTCACGTTTACAATAATTATTAGCACAGATTAATAACTAGTAGCTATCTATATTAGTAAGATACAATAAGAAAATTTATTATCCATTTAGCGCCATACTTTATAGTCACTCTAGTTTCGATGATATCTTGTACGTCTGTACGTCCCACACAAATCTTAAATAGACGTTAGACAAAAAGCTACACGTACTCTAAATTATATCCCTTTCGGTACAGGGTTTTTGTATAATCATATCATTAGTTTGGCTAATGAAAATGTTAATTGACTCGATGGCCATGGTGCAGTGGTGGCATTATTTTTAATTAAGAGGTCACGAGTTCAAACCATGAATATTATGATTCTGTATTAAGGAAAATCTAGAAAAGTATCAAGGTAAACATAATCTCTATTTAAGGTCTAGTTTTTTATCAATATGTGGCTGAAAATCTGTATCACAGAATAGTAAATACTACAGTAGGTATCTGTATCTAATTATTATAAACTTTTAGTAATACAAGTTATATTTATAATGTGGACATTAGAACAGAAAAAATAACAAGGTTAATAATAGATAGTAGTACTAATAAGTAGTGGAAATTTTTTATGATTATCAATTATTTTTACAAATATATCAAATTGTTTAGCGCGCCATCTATATCTATGACGTTAAACCATATTGCATCATGTTATTTTAAAGGAAGTTGTAGTATAGTTGAACGCCGCTAGATAGCGCTTTTATAAATAACTCTTGTTAAACTTTTAGTTACATATCTATGCGATAGATGTCGCATGCCTGTTTCGGCTAACGGCTTTTTCAAGTCATTTTTATTATGAACTCACATATGAACTTAATTAAAATATAATGCAAATAAGTTTTTGGCATTTGCTTTTAATTGCATTAGTATTTTTTAACTAAGTAAATTTTAAAAACGAAAAGTTTCCATACGAAATTCATTTTTTTTAAATATCATCAACGAAACCGTAAAATTTTAACTTATGAATAAAATGGGTACCTACATGTACCTACCTACCTACTACTTTTATCGTGTGGAAAGTGGCAGATATATTCAAAATAACAAAAATGCTCAAAAAATATTTGTTCTACCGACAACATAGTAATACACCCAATAGCCCTAAAATATACCTATAGACCGGGAGATACTGACACAAAATTTCGAGTCATTTGTAACAGGATGGCGGTTCTACAGGGGTCTTAGTAGGCAATGACAAAAAGAAAAACGATGGCGTGAACGCTGGTACCGGCGGCTTAGGCGTGGGCGTTAGTCGAACTCGTCGGAAAATAGCGAAAGTCAAACGATTTGTAACAGTATGGCACTTATTTTTCCTGTAAGTTTGAGGATCAACAAATATAAATACAAAATTTCAAAGATCTAAGTGTTGGAAATCCTCACTTATATAAATTAATAATAAATTAAGTTTTCAAGTATAACAGCACTTTTTCCCCCTACTAGAAGTATGGCAAATATAATAATGGTCACATTTTATCAAATACTCTCCAAAAATCCAAATGCAATACTGGTACAAAAAGTTTGGCGAAATAAAAATTTATTGCAGATTTTCGGCGGTATGGCGACCATTTGGAATCGTCCGAAAAGTATGGCATGGCGATTTTCGTAAATGGCTGCACGACGATAGTTACCTGTGCAAAAGTTAGCCTGGTACAAATGGTTGAATGATTGTTTTATTTAAATCAACACATTCGCGTCGGTATGGCGGGCTGTAAGTCACACCGGAAAAGTATGGCATGACACTACCGCCTACTACTTTTTTATGGGCTATCGGTAAATTCTAAAATTTTTGTGTTACAAATCGTTTGACTTTCGTTATTTTTCCGACGAGTTCGACAAACGCCCACGCGACTAAGACACCGGTACCAGCGTTCACACCATCATTTTTCTTTTTGTCATTGCGTACTAAGACCCCTGTAGAACCGCCATCCTTGTTACCAATGACTCGAAATTTTGTGTCAGTATCTCCCGGTCTACTACGCTTTGCACTTACTTAAATATATTTTTTTATTTAGTTTCATGCTTGCAACTGAAAGTTCACACATCCCTTCACGTTATTTTAACTTCTAACTCAATGGCAGAAAAAACTGCCCGTCACGAAAGGGTAACCGATTATTGATAATAAATAGCTATTGTCAAATTTTAAACCCGGTTTGGGGCAAAATAAACATTGCCTAAGCTGGTTTTAGTGGCTAATAATAGTTTTGTAGACGTATTGGTTATTTTGTGGAAGCAATTCAATGTTAAACTTGAAGTAGGCTTAAACTTGTTCTAATTATGTTACGGGTATAAGCATTTATTTAGGTTCTAGCTTCACCTCTTGAATTTGCTTCATATTTTTATTTTGTTAATAATTTTCCCATGTCTTAAATAGTAGGGCGATCCGCGATACAAGCAAAAAAAGCAAGCCAGAAAATCTGCTTTTATTCAAACAAAATTTTTCTTTATCAATATCTCTTCGTTCCTATAAAAATAATATGTATTCTAATAGCTACTCTATTCGATCATCTGCCCATATCCTAATTCCTAACTACCGTTTAAGATTAACTTTAATCCTAACATATCAATAACCAACCCCAACTATCCAACCATTATCATTACAAGGGCTCTATAATCTTTGTTTATTGACAAACAACAAAGGGCATAGACAACTTTGCATTAAAAAAGATAAACCATAGATAATGACCGACTTTATGGTGCAAACGTGACGTTGCATAGACGGGAGTACAGATTAAAAATAATCTATGAATTACGTCATTACTGGTTAGAATTTTGGCATGATGAATTATAATCGTGATGACGTAGATTTTATGCATGACGTAATTAGCATTAAACTGTTATAACGAAGCTTTGGTTGGTATAAGGCTTATTACACTACCCGATATGAAGGGCCCTGCATCTAGGGTGGGCGTGTACCCTAGTTAGTGTGGCACTTATTACACTTCTCTGCGAATTGGGCCCTAACTCAGTTTATACGCGAATGTCTAGAGAGATAAACGTATTGTTGCATTTTACATTATGCCGCCGTCAGTATCGAAACTTCAAAAAGTTGCTGTAGCAGTGGCAACCGTTGACGCAATAACAAATATTAAAAAAAGAAGAGAAAGATCTGGGTGAAAGAGTATTTGCGGTTACGTGAAAAGCTTTCAAATATGCAAATACTAAGCGTGCTTGAACCGGGAGTTTTAATGAATTAATTAGAGTAGGTGCAGAACAATTTGAACACTTGTTGAGTTTTAAAACAATTAAATAAACAATTGATTTAAACAATTTATTTATTTGTTAACATGGCGGTGTGATCACAAACATTTTCAACTTCCCTTTTAAGTTATATAAACCTGTAGTAGGGAAGTTTGGTGACACCTTACATACAAAAGCAGCCACTCCACGCACTAGTCGCGCGGCAACTGAGCTCCCTAACCGCCCTAAACGTTATTACATTACCCAATCTGCAGGGCGCTTAGGGAGCTAGGCAGATCGGGCAGACCCGATCGCCCTAAATCGGGACACTAACTCCCTAAGTCTTATTACACCACTCTTAGTTAGGGTTAGGGTCCCTA
Organism: Colias philodice; assembly: GCF_061535455.1. Lineage (NCBI taxonomy): Eukaryota > Metazoa > Arthropoda > Insecta > Lepidoptera > Pieridae > Colias > Colias philodice. The sequence goes on along the minus strand of NC_143088.1, from coordinate 1,818,898 downwards.
AAAATTGGGTGGTCTAATAAGCCTTTAACAATAGTAACGAAAATCAGTACCAATTTCGCGACTTTCAAAAAGTCTGTGATAGCCCATTTAACTCTTTATAAGTCTTTTTGTATTTGTATAGGTTTTAAAGTTAAATCCAGCAATAATTTTGTATTTCAAATAATGTAAACTATCGTAAATACAAACAAAACCGCATAATAGTATCAATAAATATCAATTCTTCCAAAAACACAGCATTTCAAGCATAACATATTACAGACAGACCTTCAATAAAACAATATTAGTAAGGATAAGAAACCTTACATTGTCCATTAACCACGAATATTAAAGGTATGAGTGTCTAAGGGTGGTTACGCATTACACAGTGGTTGATTATTATAATTGGAGCTATGTCAGTGTAACCAATGTCTTAAAGATATTAAAAATCGCTTAAAATCGCCCATCTGTGACTGTCTTGTGTGACTGAAACACCCCTTTTAGTTAATCATTGGAAAATAGTATATTTGTTGAATGTTGATATTAATACTGAGGGACTTGGTAGAAGTCTATATTATAATTTAAAATAGATAGATCTGAAATATAAACAAGACATTACAAAAAAAAGTACTTACCGAAACTTAGTACTATAACTAGTTTTCAAAATTCTTTCACCAATAGAAAGTTACATAGTTATAGCTATATCACAGATAATTAATACAATACTATACTTTTTTTTTACGTGAGGAAATTCTCATGAATACCGACTGCTTCGGGGGCAGCAGCACGGTTATGTCAGACTCCTAAATACAATACTATACTAGGCTACATTACAACCAAGTGATAAATTCTGTATTTTGTTTTTCTCATCCAAGGTAAACCCGGGAAGAGCCGGGAAAGTAAGTAAAATTATCTAACTAGATTTCATTATTCATACGTGTTCGAAGTCTCCTGTTGTACGGTGTACCTAATCATTTTTGTCTGACAAAATACAAAATATCCTGAGTTACAATATAATATGAAAAATCATGCACCAATACACGATATTTAAATGCAATATCATACATATTCGTCTGCAATAAATCCACAAAATACATTATTTACGCGCGTCGCGGACCATGGGTCATCGGCACCCATCTGCTGATACGCCTGACTAGCTACGTTCCTGTATTGAGTTATATGTTTGTCCATGGACATCGGGAACGCCTGTCTCTAATGTAATTGTGTCAATATATACCTTTTGAACAGATACAGATGCTCCAATCGGCGAAGGAAAACACCGTGGAAATGCTTACGGACTTCAATCAAAAATTTCGGGTTCGAGAATTGACGAGCGTGCAGAAACCAAATAATATTTTCAATTATTTGTGCCTATTATCCACATTATCATTGCTGTGAAGTGAATCAGCCCAAGGATACAACAACAGGAACAACACAACTGAAACCACTCATCAGTAGGTACTTACGGATAATATCTACAAACATACAAAGTTAGAAACTTTATCTTTACGGACTGTATTATATTTGTATACTTAGTATATTATTATAAGTCTGTGATTATATAAATATTAAATAACAAATTGCTACTTATGGTGCAAATTTCTTTATGAGCAAGTTTACAAATGAACAATCGGGAATCGTCAATCGAATTTTGTCAAAATCTATTATTCGCTATAGACTACAGGCCCGTGTTGAAGAAATTATGGGTCATTTGACCCACCAGGTGACCTATCTAGAACGATATAAGAGCATAAAATAATAAAATTCAGCACTATGACGTCACTTGTAAGCTGTCCACCTGAGTGCAGATGAGAATTCGAAGGTTCAGGTAGAGATTTTCTCCCCTTGTCTCCATGATTTTTGTACGGCGTTGCGGAATAATTGATTAAATGTAGTATAGAAATAGTATGACACAGATGCCGTACAAAATCAAATGACCAAATTTACCCCGGCAACTGTCGAAAAATAAAAATAAATTCCGACTTTGTGGACCACCATTTTTCTACGGCATCTGTGTCATACTATTTCTATACTGCTTTTAAGCCATTATTCCGCAACGCCGTACAAAAATCATGGAGACAAGGGGAGAAAATCTCTACCTGAACCTTCGAATTCTCATCTGCACTCAGGTGGACAGCTTACGAGTGACGTCATAGTGCTGAATCTTATTATTTTATGCTCTTATATCATTCTAGATAGGTCAGGTGGTGGGTCAAATGACCCATAATTTTTTCAACATGGGCCTGTAGTCTACTAGATATGACATAATATTCTGAAAGTTTCACAACATAGCGCTGGTATTCAGAAGTCAGAACAACCGTTACGAATATGTAATTGGCCTTACGTTAATTTCTTACATACTGTTATGAATATTCTGTAACTTTCAAAACATAGACCTGATATTTAGAACAGTCGTTTCACTGAAACCAGCGATATACTTGTACATTTAAAGACGCTTTATTTAGTTTCACTTGTATATTTGTAATTTTTATTATGTTTATTTGTAACCGGCTCCTGCAGATTCATTTTTGACAGATTCGAAGTTTACCACGTTACACGTTCATCTTAATTATGTCGTAGTTTAGCAGATTTTTTTATATTTTTTAACAATATTAATTTTCGATATAAACTTTCGACATGAATGGCGAATTATTTCCGGTAATAAGCCCCCAACGCAAGTCCACTCCAATCGTGAATTACATAACCAAATGGCCATAAATGTTGGTAAAATATGGAATTTATAAGTTTACAATATTTATTTGTTACCAGGGACACATGTATTGCGTTAACCCTTGCTGTATTTAAATTAGTGCTTGGCATATGGCACAAAAGTACAGTCGTGTAATAAATTTATATCTCCACTAAATGTTATAAAGAGGAAACCTTTGTATTTTTTGTATGTTTGTATTGAAAAGGCTCAAAAACTACTGGACCGATTTCAAAATTTATTTTACCATTACTTAGACGGATTCTTCCGAATCCGTATAGGCTATATTTTATCCCGGAAAACGTAAATATTTACCACGGGCGAAGCCGGGGCGGACCGCTAGTCCTTTATAAACCAATAAAATGATGTTACTTTATTTGCCTATGCTTTCTAGGTATTTTTACTACATACAAAAATATTTTTATTACAATCTCACAGTACATAAAATAGTATAATGAAATCAAAAACCAAAAACATGGTGAGTGTAAAAAGGCGGCCATGTTGCTATAAAGTAATCTCTTCCAGGCAATCCTAAAAAGAAGAAAGAATATTCTATATAAAAAAGAAACCAAAATAAATTATTGTTTCGTTCGTGCACTTTTAATTTATTTGCACATTCTTAGTATGTTTCAATTGTATTCTTTCCTAGATCGAAAAGGCTTTTCATTTCCCGCAGTCTAGACTCAAACAAAACAATTGTAATGCAGTCAGGATTTCAAAGCTGAAAGCTCGTAAAAATAAAATCGCAGGGAACTTTGAAGTTCAAAAAGCTCCTGTGTTGTGTACGAAAATTTAGATTATGAATTTTCCCCTGTTTTCATTGAGCTGTGAACAAAGTTCAAACAGTTTTTTTAACTCATAAACGGAAGCATTATACGATTTCATTGATTTTGTGCTATTTTGTAATAATTTCGTTCTGCAAAATATTCGAAATGTTTGTGAATAGGAATGGTTCGATGAATACAGTGTATAGCGATGGATGATGTCGTTTTGAATTCTAAAACTAGTATTATAGATACTAGTTTCATTCAGCATTACTTCAATAGCATTTTTTAAGTACACAAATTTTAATATTGTTGGAACAATTAGCAAATTATCAGTCATACACATTCTAGAACAAAAAGAGCGTGTGTGCCGAGCACACGTGTCAGAAGTGAAACTTCTATGGCAAGATTCAAATATTCCGAAATTCCAAAATCATTGCCTTACTCCATGACCGACCTTGAATTTTTTTTCTCAACGCACCTAAAGAAGTTTCACTTCAAAAAACCTTTTGACTTAATTATTTTTACTAACTTATTATATTTAATAAAATAAATATAGAAAAATACAATTCTATCCCTAACTGTATCCAACCGTAAAACGCGCACGGTGGTATTTTGATCCCACTTAAGATATTCAACATTTGCATACAAAATTACTGTCCATGTCGGCTCGATTGCGTAACGTACCGGAGGCTCGTGCTTAGTATGCTCATTGAAATTTAAGTCATCGTTTTGGGGATGTTTTTCTATTAATTTTAAGTATAAATGTAAATATTTTTCTTGGGCTCTCTTTTGGGTTAAATATTATGTCAGTGTTATTTTAGGTTTCTATAAGATTCAGTATTTTGTATATTTTTTATTGACCCTGGAGAGATTGATATCAATCTCTGTAAACAATTTATGTCCCAAAACACTTACCTACACTTGTTTTGCACATAGTCAGACGATTTGTAATTGAGTACCTAGCTATTTGTATGATGTTTCGTATCTATCATATTCGTATAGAGTTAAATATAAAGTATATAAAAAACATATATTTATTTATTTATTTATCAATTTAATACACCACACCAATAAAATTATTTACAATCATCTAAGTAGGTACACACGCCTCAGTATTTTTCGTATTTTAGTATAACAAAGCAACCGGTCAGCCGATTTTGCAACATTTAAATATTACGCAACATATACGCAATTATAATTGAACAAGTAACCAAAATAATAATAACCTGTCCAACGCTGATTAGAACTAACAAAAAAACCGCATCCCCACATCAAACAATCATGATTATTTTAATGTAATAATTAGACTGCGATCTATAGAGAAATGGTCAAGCGGGTATTATCCTTGAATTGGCCATTGTGTCCTAATAAATAGTTAGAATTTGTAACAATGGGCGCGTGACCGAAAAATATGGGATTGGGATAAAACTGGACCGCGAGCGCGAGAGGGTTAACATCTGCTCTAACTTTAGGGATCCTCTAATGCAAAACGTTAGTTAACATTTGTATCGGTTGGTATAATGAATAACTCCTGTATTAGGTAGGTACTAAGATATTATGCTATAGACATACATTGTAAAATGTACAGCCATTAAAATTTATTAACTTGCATACTTACATGAATCACTTTGTAAATAAAAGTCAGCATACAAATTTAAATATTTATTAGCAGCGTCATATTAACTATTTTATATTGTAAGTATAATCTTAACTTTCATAATTAAGAAAATAATTTATAAATCAGTCTTCATTACATTGTAATATGTTTATTACAATTGAAAAAATAACAAAATAGAAAATTCTACGGAACCCTTCCCTTCTATCGCACTTGGCCGTTTATGCAAAACCAACTTATTTACGATTTTAGAGCCGTAATTTTAATAATCAAGATATATTAGACCACTTCAAAAGAATAATTTGTGTAAGTTATGATTTTTTTACTATAAAACTTATTTATGATAATGAATATGACGTCGTATTTTTCAATTAATTCTTTTGTAGTGAAATAAAATATTAAACAAATTTAAATCGTAATAATATATCGAGGTTTGACCTATGTGAAGTTGGCAACTAACTGAATAAAAATGAGTGTTTCTCAATTCTATTCGATTGTACTAGGTTTGTACCGGATTGTACCGCTATTTATTTCGTTTGTACCCCAAAGGGGTGGGGAGAAACATAGGGTCGTAGTTATATGGCAACTAACTGAATAAAAATGAGTGTTTCTCAATTCTATTCGATTGTACTAGGTTTGTACCGGATTGTACCGCTTTTTATTTCGTTTGTACCCCAAAGGGGTGGGGAGAAACATAGGGTCGTAGTTATATGGCAAGTAACTGAATAAAAATGAGTGTTTCTCAATTCTATTCGATTGTACTAGGTTTGTACCGGATTGTACCGCTATTTATTTCGTTTGTACCCCAAAGGGGTGGGGAGAAACATAGGGTCGTAGTTATATGGCAACTAACTGAATAAAAATGAGTGTTTCTCAATTCTATTCGATTGTACTAGGTTTGTACCGGATTGTACCGCTTTTTATTTCGTTTGTACCTCAAAGAGGTGGGGAGAAACATAGGGTCGTAGTTATACAGTTCGCTGCTAACTGAATAAAAATGAGTGTTTCTCAATTCTATTCGATTGTACTAGGTTTGTACCGGATTGTACCGCTATTTATTTCGTTTGTACCCCAAAGGGGTGGGGAGAAACATATGGTCGTAGTTATATGGCAACTAACTGAATAAAAATGAGTGTTTCTCAATTCTATTCGATTGTAATAGGTTTGTACCGGATTGTACCGCTATTTATTTCGTTTGTACCCCAAAGGGGTGGGGAGAAACATAGGGTCGTAGTTATATGGCAACTAACTGAATAAAAATGAGTGTTTCTCAATTCTATTCCATTGTACTAGGTTTGTACCGGATTGTACCGCTATTTTTTTCGTTTGTACCACAAAGGGGTGGGGAGAAACATAGGGTCGTAGTTAAACTGAATAAAAATGAATGTTTCTCAATTCTATTCGATTGTACTAGGTTTGTACCGGATTGTACCGCTTTTTATTTCGTTTGTACCCCAAAGGGGTGGGGAAAAACATAGGGTCGTAGTTATATAGTTCGCTGCTAACTGAATAAAAATGAGTGTTTCTCAATTCTATTCGATTGTACTAGGTTTGTACCAGAACGTACCGCTTTTTATTTCGTTTGTACCCCAAAGAGGTGGGGAGAAACATAGGGTCGTAGTTATATAGTTCGCTGCTAACTGAATAAAAATGAGTGTTTCTCAATTCTATTCGATTGTACTAGGTTTGTACCGGATTGTACCGCTATTTATTTCGTTTGTACCCCAAAGGGGTGGGGAGAAACATAGGGTCGTAGTTAAACTGAATAAAAATGAATGTTTCTCAATTCTATTCGATTGTACTAGGTTTGTACCGGATTGTACCGCTATTTATTTCGTTTGTACCCCAAAGGGGTGGGGAGAAACATAGGGTCGTAGTTAAACTGAATAAAAATGAATGTTTCTCAATTCTATTCGATTGTACTAGGTTTGTACCGGATTGTACCGCTTTTTATTTCGTTTGTACCCCAAAGAGGTGGGGAGAAACATAGGGTCGTAGTTATATAGTTCGCTGCTAACTGAATAAAAATGAGTGTTTCTCAATTCTATTCGATTGTACTAGGTTTGTACCAGAACGTACCGCTTTTTATTTCGTTTGTACCCCAAAGAGGTGGGGAGAAACATGGGGTCGTAGTTATATAGTTCGCTGCTAACTGAATAAAAATGAGTGTTTCTCAATTCTATTCGATTGTACTAGGTTTGTACCAGAACGCACCGCTTTTTATTTCGTTTGTACCCCAAAGAGGTGGGGGGAAACATAGGGTCGTAGTTATATAGTTCGCTGCTAACTGAATAAAAATGAGTGTTTCTCAATTCTATTCGATTGTACTAGGTTTGTACCGGATTGTACCGCTATTTATTTCGTTTGTACCCCAAAGGGGTGGGGAGAAACATAGGGTCGTAGTTAAACTGAATAAAAATGAATGTTTCTCAATTCTATTCGATTGTACTAGGTTTGTACCGGATTGTACCGCTTTTTATTTCGTTTGTACCCCAAAGAGGTGGGGGGAAACATAGGGTCGTAGTTATATAGTTTGCTGCTGACCTAGAAATACAGCATTTTTTTAATGCTAACTCAAAGCATTTCGTTTGTTCCGGATTGTACCGTTATCAGAACCGAAAAAAATATATTAAAAAACTAATATTCGCGTTTATATAATAAATATACTAAAGAAAATTCGACTAACTGAATAAAAATGAGTGTTTCTCAATTCTATTCGATTGTACTAGGTATGTACCAGAATCATTTTTATTCAGTTAGCAGCGAACTATATAACTACGACCCTATGTTTCTCCCCACCCCTTTGGGGTACAAACGAAATAAATAGCGGTACAATCCGGTACAAACCTAGTACAATCGAATAGAATTGAGAAACATTCATTTTTATTCAGTTTAACTACGACCCTATGTTTCTCCCCACCCCTTTGGGGTACAAACGAAATAAATAGCGGTACAATCCGGTACAAACCTAGTACAATCGAATAGAATTGAGAAACATTCATTTTTATTCAGTTTAACTACGACCCTATGTTTCTCCCCACCCCTTTGGGGTACAAACGAAATAAATAGCGGTACAATCCGGTACAAACCTAGTACAATCGAATAGAATTGAGAAACACTCATTTTTATTCAGTTAGCAGTGAACTATATAACTACGACCCTATGTTTCTCCCCACCTCTTTGGGGTACAAACGAAATAAAAAGCGGTACAATCCGGTACAAACCTAGTACAATCGAATAGAATTGAGAAACACTCATTTTTATTCAGTTAGTTGCCATATAACTACGACCCTATGTTTCTCCCCACCCCTTTGGGGTACAAACGAAATAAATAGCGGTACAATCCGGTACAAACCTAGTACAATCGAATAGAATTGAGAAACACTCATTTTTATTCAGTTAGTTGCCAACTTCACATAGGTAGAACTATATCATAGAAAATAAACAAAATATGAACCGTTCCATTCTATGGTTTTTTCAAGAAAGGTATACAATTTTACATGCATTCATACATACTTTCGATTTTATAATGGCTGCCCAAACAACCCAAGCTATAACCATAAAATATAATAATACTAGCTTTCCGCCCGCGGCTTCGCCCGCTTTGTCTAAAACATAATAAATTATATACTAAAACCTTCCTCTTGAATCACTCTATCTATTAAAAAAAACCGCATCAAAATCCGTTACGTAGTTTTAAAGATTTAAGCATACATAGGGACATAGGGACAGAGAAAGCGACTTTGTTTTATACTATGTAGTGATTGATCATTGATGTAGGAAAATAATACCTATGATTACTCTACTCATTACTTATACTACTACTATATCTAGTATTAAGTATATTATCTGTGCCTATACCAAAATTGGTTCAGTGAATTCTTGTGACCTATAACGACTTAGATTAAACGCATCCATTTCCTGTACTGACTTATCTTTCCCAATTAATTCCTCTCTTAATTAACGTAAGGATTAGTTTAAAGGCTTGCTAATAAAAGTCCCTGATAGCCAATGCAACACTTTTTGAATTAAATTTTCAATCATTCTTCGTAATTTTAACTGACAGATAGGCAACCAGAAATTGCGAAACTAAAACGAACGCTCATAGCTTTTTTCTAATATTTCAACGTTAAACTATTGATTTCCAAACACACATTAATACGGGCTTTTCCATAATTGTCTATTATTTGGCGTAACACAATATTAGTATTTAGTAATATGTAGTATTTAGTACAATACAAACTGCTCAATGCGGGCGGCAGATGCAATGATATTCTAACGACTATCATAGGTATGGATTATAAGGGTTTATCTAAAACTAGCGGTCCGCCCCGACTTTGCCCGTGGTACATGTTTACGTTTTCTCTCCTCTTCATAAGAACCATCCTCGTACATAAAGGAATCTATCTTCTAATCACTATCTATCAACGCACATCCCAAACCACTGGACGTATCGGGCTGAAATTTGGCATGCAGGTAGATGTTAGGACGTAGGCATCCGCTAAGAAAGGATTTCCCGAAATTCTTGCGGGAACGGGGAAAAACGGGGATGCACGTACAAAGTCATGGGCGGAAGCTAGTATTTTATAAGAAGAATTAACGAAATCGGTTCAACCGCTCTCGAGTTATGCTCTTACCAACACATTTTGCGATTCATTTTTATAAAATATCTCCTCTGTAAAAACTGCTTTCCGAACTAGTGGTAAATTATTATTTTTCTGTAATAATTGTTTCAGTTTGCGGTTGAGTTTGAACAAAAATAATGCAACCACAGATTCGAAGACAATTATTTTGTTGAATAATTAATGTCTCTGTACTTTATAGAACTTAGTTATAGAATGAATTACTAGAAATCTAGTATAGACTGTTAAGAATTGGAGGGAAGAAACATAAAAAGGCTAAAAATTGTGGTCTGTTCTTTTAAAAATTTGAAACATAAAACCTAGAGCTAGAGATGTCCAAATGCTAAACTGTCTTGCAAAATTTAAGACTAGGCTGTTGTTCATATCATCTGTAAATAAATTAAGAAGTATGTAACATAAGTTTATTTGTACATGATTTGTACTAAACAATAAACATGTATTTCACTCTCTAATGCAAATAAAATTTGTACATTACAAGCGTTACGCATAAATTTAAATACACACATTTGTTTAATGTCTCATTATTGTCCATAAGCGATATAGCAGAACATCTAACAAAACGCTTTTAGTATTTACTTAACCATAGACAAACTCCATTGTCAATCGAGTTGCACTTTTTTAAATACAGATTACAAAATGCTTCCACAAAACTCGTTGAATGCAAATAAAGGGGTCATTCCATGTTCATTGCTATAAATGTATTGTATTTGATAAATTCTTTCATTTTACAGCCATGTTAGAAGTACCATTGTTAAATAATATATCGTTAGGTATATCTAGCTATAAAAAAAAGGATTTGGCAGGTGACAAATTGATAACAGAGTTTACATATTTTAATTTAAAATTAACAATTAAACAATTATTGCAAGTATGTATATATACTATAATAATAAGATAATAATATTTATAATCCTCCTCAATGCAACACGAATTCGGTCACAGATTACATAATTATCTTGGCGGCAAAACACATAACCTCAAAACGAAAACAATGAATTATTTATTGTCTAATACAATAACGCATTCCTATCATTAACTACATACCTAATATGGCACGCGACGTGACATTTGTTTCAATTTAATGATTCTTATAATTTTAATGACGGATCGTGATGAGTTTATAACCGTGTACACATGTAGTAATTGCGTATGTAGTTCCGTGGCATATGGCATACAAACTACATTATGTTAGTACGGTATTTAACTAACGGTAAAGGCTTAACTAGTCAAATGATCTATTATCTCTACGATCTCTACGAATCTTTTTTCTAGCGCGTGTGGTTTTTATTAAATTTATTTTATTTTTAAAATAAGTTTTATAAATGAAACTTACTTCTATAAAAATAATAATGTTTTTTTAATTAATTTTACTGTTGTTTAACTTCTGCAATGGAATGTTTTAAAAATGAATTAGCCAATTAATAAAATAAGTAATATTTTTTAATATTTAATCTGTAATGCAAAGGCGAAAAATCTCCTTACAAAATGCTCTTCCTACTCATTTATTTAGGATACCATTCTTACGTTATGGGAAACCTTTGCCTAAATATTAACGTTTTAATTTGCTTGAAGTGTTCGTTCGATTCTTATAATAGGTATATAGTATAAATACATAATAATCTATTTAGAAGAGGAAATCTTAAAAAGCAACTTCATATTTTAAGTAAGTAGGTAACTAATTAAGAACACG